>NC_081521.1:14272489-14572489 GCF_030273125.1 Centropristis striata
TTGAAATACTTGCAAATTCCAAATTTCAACCCTAGAGAATATTGGAGGATATTACATACAGCCAGAATGTGTAAAAAACATACGGACCAGGGGGAGGGGGGTAATATTTAGAGAAAAAAGTTTACAAGATTAAGATGTCAAATCTATGAGAAAAATGTGCAGATTTAAAGTGGTGAATCTGTGTGAAAAAAGTAGTTTTTTTCCTTTCTTTCATAGTCTTTTGTCTCGTAAATCTGCAACTTTTTTCGAGCAGATTTGCCACTTTAAATCTCTTAAATCTGCACATATTTTGCTTGTAGATTTGGCACTTTAATCTAGTAAATTTGCAACTCCCCCCCTGGTTTGTATTTTTATTTTTATTCATACTTGGCCTTAATATGCCGTCATAATCAAGTTCTCCTCGTACAAGTCCATGTGGTTCTACGACCAAACAGAGAGACATGGGACATGAGACATATAGTTCTTCGCCCAATAAAGGGTTAAAGAATCCTCACTAGACCTTATTGCTGCACTAACGTCTCTTATCGCACTAAACCTTGATTGTTTCCCTTTTCTGTAAGTCGCTTTGGATAGATGTTGTCTAAATAACTAAATGTAAAATGTAAAATGTAGTTCTACATCCTGGAGAAGCTGTCATTTTAGTAAAAGAGCACCTTTACTACAACCCATGTAAATGTATTCATTAAAACATTATTCTGAATGTACAATGAATTGTTTGCCTGCTGTAGACATATTTCTATATTAGTATTTCTGAATGATCAACCAACATGAAGTGACAAACCAGAAAACTCTCCATGTTAAGTAAGCAGCTAATTAAAAATAATTAAGTGATGGTATATCACTAAAAAAAAAACATATTTACCACGCCATGTTGGTATTATTTTTTCAGCACAGCCTGACCTATTTTGACTTACTGGATCAACATATTGAACCCAAAAGAAACAAAAAATTGGATTTTGAAAATATTGCATTTTTTTTTTTTACTATCAAAATTTTTTTATGTCACAACATGTGACACAGGTTACAAATATAGCATATAAATAAATCAAATGAGGATAACTTATAGTGATATATTTTTATACAAAATATATATTTTACCTTGTTGTACTAGGCATATCATCATGAAACAAAACTGGCATGGAGTTTCAAGCCAGTACTTCAGAGGGAAGCTGACAGCGTGGCTCCACACTGCTTCTTTTTTTTTTTTTTTTACATGAGGTCATGAAGAAATCATGTGCCGGCACTTTTCTGGACTACAGAACTATCTTTAAATGTGTTTCCCCATTATTGCCCTTTTGTTTTTGGCCTCTGATAATCCAGATCAGATATACCCACTGTTAATACCAAGCTATTACCTGGTTATTATTTTGGTTTTTACATGTTAATTAATTGTATGTATGCACTTACAGATTTTATTCTGTGACTTCTGCTTTGCACCAGCTGCCAGTTCTCTTTTCTGCTCTCTGGGTGATTTATTATGACCCTACATGTAGGCTACCGTTTTATGAAATGGCATGATGTTAAATAACAGCAATAGTACAGCATACAGCAGATGCCAACCATCATAAAGTTAGTTTCTTTTGTTTTGGATGAATTGTATTTCTTTCCACTGCGTTAGAACTGCAGTCAAAAAAGGAATCATGAAGTTGAGTGATCTGTGTATAAATGAAACCTTTTCTACTTTCAAGCCCATCAGTTTGTGAGAACCTAACCTTCCTAATAAGTCACTTGAAGATTTGATTGTGAAAGTTCCTTTTTGGCTGAGAGGTTTTACTGCACACCGTTACACAATGATCATGTCAATGGACAATGCCAAGCTGGACAAGATACAAATTAAATGGGAGAAAGAACTTGGAACTGAAATCTCAGAAGATATTTGGACTGAAGCTTTGAAAAGAATGAATAATAGTGCTTCCTGTGCAAGACTGAGTCTAATTCAGTTTAAGGTAGTACATCTTAATGTTGATAGCAATTGTATCAGATGTCATGTTAATGTTGCAGATTTGACACACATGTTTTGGTCTAGCCAACAGGGTATTGGTCTGACATATTTGATGTACTGTCTAAAGTCATTGGAGTTACTTTGCAACATGACCAAGATGCAACTCAACATAACAGCATTTGTCTCTTTGTGTCAAGTATGCCACACACTGCAGCACAGTGGCTGAAAGATGTAATGTTGAAAATTTGCAATAAGATGCTCAGCCAAATTTAAATATGTTTGGGAACCTCTTTTGTCATACTTCTGTAATCTAAGAACCAAGAGTTTCCCAAGACACTGATGGACTAAATTATAAGATTTCAGGAGTCTACAGAGTCTTGTGGTTTGGGCCCACACTAAGGCACCCTCATGCAGAGCTCTGAAGTCATGTTGTCCCTCATTGAAATTCTATTCATTTATTTGTGTTTTCATTTTATTTAGGTGTATCTATATCTTTGACACCAACCTAAGCCTTCTCATTTTGTTTATTTTTATTATTGTTATTATTATTTTGGTCCAGTCGGGGGGTGGGGGGTGGTTTGTGTATGTATAAAGAAAAAAGAAGAAAAATCTTTTGTCACCTTGCTGATAAGTCATTGTCACTACTCTTGGTTTTTCAATAAAAGGATTTATATAAAAAAAGAAAGAACTGCAGTCATGGTGTATGGTGGGCGCTACAGAAAAAAAGCAATACAGAATGAGCCTGACTGTAATATTCATTTATTATCCTGAGCTGCTTATCTGAACTTGGCTCATGGCGGGCTGGAGGCACTAGTTAGTATTTTTTTTCACCCTGTTAGCGCTCTCTTGACATGTATTCAGATCTTGATCAAAACAAATGGTAAGCTAGTTACAACTGTAGCAGACAAAGGTAACGGAGCACTTTCATCACAGGAAGGTGTCTCCTTCTCACAATGCTACACAGCGTGATGTATCACCATGTTGCCTCACCCCAACCAATCAGACAGTACGTTGGCACTGGTGGAATTAAAACAAGTACATTTACTCAAGTACTTTACTTAAGTACCATGTTGAGGTACGTGAACTTTACTTGAGTATTTCCATTTTACGTAACTTTATACAAATAGTTCATTTTATGCAAATATTGTGCTTTTTACTTCAAAACATTGAGCTGACAGCTTGAGTTACTTTAAGGTCAAGATTTAACATAAAAAAATGATCCATTTAAAATTATTATGCATTTTGTTTTCAATTAAACCTTATAACTGTATATTTAGTACTTAAAATGAGCCCTATCTATACCAAATAATATGCTGCTTCCATAAATGCATCCATATTAATAATCTAATAATATATTTAGAATATATAAAACAACCTGAGTGGGTACATTCTTCATAATGAGTACGTTTACTTTTGATACTTTAAGTACATTCTGATGCTGATACTTTTGTACTTTTACTTCAGTAAGTTTTGAATGCAGGACTTTTTACTTATAGTGGAGTAATTCTTCAGTGTGGTATCACTACTTTTACTTTAGTAAGGGCTTATTCTTTCAGTATATTTGGTTGTACATAATAATTCAGGACATTAATTGTTTCAACACATTGTCATTAAAACTTAGGTGAGACTTTTTAGTTATCGTAGTAGTCATACTAGTAGATAAGCGTTATGAGTATTATCAGTTTAGTTATATGTGCATTGGTTAATATAGATAGTGATGGTAATAATAAGGTAGCAGTAGTAGTTTCCTCACCATTTTTCTGCTCTTCTGTCAAGTTCTCAACCTTTAGGGAAACAAAACGAGAATTTCAGAAACATGGATGGATGGATGCATGATAGATGGATGGATGGATGGATGGATGGATAGATAGATAGATAGATAGATAGATAGATAGATAGATAGATAGATAGATAGATAGATAGATAGATAGATAGATAGATAGATAGATAGATAGATAGATAGATAGATAGATAGATAGATAGATAGATAGATTATGTTATTCATCCTCGAAGGGAAATTCGATTGTCACAGCAGTCAGGTATTTAGGTACGATAAAATACAATAGAATAAATTACTGAGGTAGAATAAATAAAAACAACAATAGAAAAAAAACACAGAATAGAATAGAATAAGTTCACTTAAGAGTTAAAAAGAAGATCAGTTGGTAGGTAAGGTACAGTGGCAAGATGATGGTAATAATGTTATTGTGACTAGACAGTATATAATATTAGTACAGTATATATATCGTATATAATATATAATGTAATATATAATAATAATAATAATAATAATAATAATAATAATAATAATAATAATGCCAGTATAATTATACTAGTATATCACAGTATATAGTAAATATATACATATATAGATATATAAAATATATAAAGTGGATCAGAACTTGAGCTCAGCATGACTGAATGTCACACTGCTTTCCTCACTTTCTATTCTTGTTGTGTGGCAAAGTACAAAGGGGGATTTCTGAGAGCAGTGCTGGTGTCTGGCTGGGTCATCTGTTTTAATAGCCATCAGCTGTCCCTTCACTTCTTCCCTCCAACTGTCCAGCAGCTCTTTGTTCTATTGTCAGGCTCTGACATATGAACTAACCACAGCTACACTCTGTCACTGTGTTCAGCAGGAGATTACCACAGCTATTGTTTCAGGGTCATGTAAGTCAAAGGAGCACAAAAAGTTATTTTTGTGGTGTCAAAAATAATATTTGTATTTTTTAAAAACATAAAGAAATGGTTATTACAGGAAGATATACAAGCATGACTGCAGTCAGGACCACCGACATATGTCACCAGTCCATCAATATCAATTGGTATTAATTATGTTACATTTTATTTTCTGGAATACTGTTTAAAAGTTGTCTCCATACTGAATGAATAAAATGTTATATTTCCATACTTTCTTCCAAAGGTAGTCTAATTGGAATCTAATAATTCTAAACAGAATTATATATATATTTCTTAAAAAGAAAGAAAATACATTTTGGCTAAAGCACCCATATTTCCCTCCCAAAACTATCAAGGACATGACCTGAGTGTCCTCAGCCCTAGCTGTGGGCCTGACCACATGTAGAAATACATTGTTTCATTTACCCTACAATGTCCTATTGGTTCAAGTTACCTATACAAGGACTATGATAGATACTGTAAAATCATCAAATGGTGCCTTAAGTCAAAGCCTTATCTCTATTCTACGATCTACATCACTGGGTAGATTTCTTTATTGTTTCTCCTCATACAGGTTCTTTGGTTCAGGTGAATAAAATAAGAGGAATTCAATCTAAACAATCAGTACAGCACTGAGTTGAATCCTAACCGCTCTGACACTGGGGACAAAAGTTTCATGTTGTAGCTTCTCCAAAGTGTCATTGGATTGTAAGTAGCGTGCTCTGTGAAAGTTAACCTTGACTTTGGAATAACAGGAGCAGCTGTTACTGTTAACAGCTCACACAGTGGCTTCTCAACTTTATCAAATACGTGTGGCAGCGGAGACATCCCAGATCATCTCAGGAACCAGCTGCTTCTATCCATCTCTTATCTCTATCTAACACACAAGGATGGGGATTTGTTTTTTACATGCTTTAGATGAAATCACAAAGTGAGTTAACATCAGAAAGAGAAATAAACAGCATATCATACTTGGCTGGATCTGTACTCACCGCTGCTTTATATACATCATCCATGACTGCAGGTCCGTCCCTTCCTCTGACACACCACTGACTCAGACACAGCACAACACTAGCAGCAACTACTGCCTCTGTCTTTATTGTTGGACGAGTGAGGGACTAAAAGAGCACTCAACCCATCCCGCAAAATTCCAAGGGGTGATGGAGGGAGGGAGAGAGAGAGAGAGAGAGAGAGAGAGAGAGAGAGAGAGAGAGAGAGAGGGGGAAGATCAGAAGCCACTTATCCCTCTATGGTACGCATTATGATGCCAGTAAGATAATGTGTTTCCACTCCTAACACTAGGAGTGTTTTTTTGTCTTAAAATATAAATATAATCTGAATAAGTTTTATAGTATTTTTTTTTTTTTTGGAAGATTTTTGGGTTTCTTTCCCGTAGGCAACATTGTACCATAAAGGTGCACAAGTTAAAAAGAAAGTTTTTAAAATTAATTTTAACATCATTTATTTAATAAACATGAGTAAAAGATTCAGTAGCTTCAACAGGGTACAATACGTTACACTTTAAATTTAAAAAACATTATAAAAGGAACTTTTTTAACCCGTGTTTTGTCTGAATGTTGCCCAACATTGTACCATTTTAACAACGACCCATTGGAATGAATGTCTGGAACAGTCTAAGTGTATGAAACTATCAAAAATGATAGTACCTATCAGTAGGAATACATTTTTTCCAGATGGAAAAGGGCCAGGAAATTACGTTTTGAGTGATTGAGCACAAAAGCTGTTTCCTTTGGAAAAGTCTGCAAAAAAACGCTTCAATATGGCCTCCTGGAGGTCATGTGACAAATGAAAGCATTGCTATTGGTTCCCTATAATCTTCCCTCTTTTTTAAAGTATTGCATCACTCAAAAACATGCATTATAGAAATCTGACAGGCCAAAAATGGGGCAACACCGTACCATAGAGGGTTAACAGTCGTGAAACTGACAGCGAGACCTTTCCTTTGGGCTCACAAACTTTCTCCATGTTCATCTCATGTTATTCTAATGAAATTCCAGTCGTCATTTTAACATGGATATACAGAGAGCCTTTATGCCACAGAAAAACTTTATAGAAAACAACGTGCAAAGCTTACAGTAACTTGAGTACGTTTGAAGACATGCCGCAGTAAGTGCATGATGGCTTGTGGCCTGGTGTCACATGGGCTATGGTGGAACAGAACGAGTTTGTATGAAATGTTGGAAATAAAAACGTATCGTATATGTATATATTGTATTTATACAAGTATATGCATCTTTTCTGGATGGCGTTTTGAGTTGAGGGTGCTATACCGACACAGTGTGCAGCAGGTGTGAGTCCTGCTGGCAGGTTTACTGCACTCTGTGCCAGACACACAGATAAAGCTTGTTTATTTAAAGCTGGGGGGAATAATGGCCACAGCAAGCTCTGGATACTGATACATTTAACTGCTTTTGTCTCTTCTGTCTCTTGTATAATAAATAAATTAATAGAATTGACGTCTTATGAATTAAGTTTGTTTGCAACTGATAATAACTCAGGACAGTAAAGCAATGAAGAATGAAGGAATCATGCTGAAGTCGTCTCACGTTTTTGCAGAGGCACTGCAACTGATCACATCTGCTGTCTGAAGGGAACACCATGCATTGTTTTCAGGTTTGGTCACACATACAAGTCCAGTAGTAAACGTTTCATTTGCATATAATGAACTTATTTGAACACCTCTTTAAGACAGCACAAAGGCATATACTACATATAACATCAGTGATCATTTCTTGTACTAAAATCCTCTTCCAAAAGGGTAAATGCTGTTTTAGTTTCAGAACGTAATGAAAAAACATTTTTATTAAGGGTATTTTAAATCTGGTGACCCAGGTACAGCATGTACTGGACAAGATGTTTTATGTATGTAATGGCAACACTGTTTCTAAATAACATATAAAAATATATTTCCCCCCCCTTTCTGTACTAACCAATCTAGCAGCAACATCAGCCCATATCTTGTCATCAGTCAGCCTAAATGGTGCCGATGGGACAAAGTGAAAGATTTGTTGGAAAGCCCTGACAACAGTTGGGATTGCTTCCCAGTAAATGCTTGTTAGGTCACCCATATTCATTTACCCATAACCACATGAGCTCTCCATATTTGGACATTTTAAAGGGCAGCCACTGTGGTCAGACTGAAAGAAAAGGAAGTGTTTGGTTTTTATAACGATATATATTCTTGCTTCTTTACAATGGCCTCAGTATAAAGTGGAGTCAAATGTCTACATGACAATAGAGACACAAATAGGGCTATTTTGAATGTGTGTCCTTGACTAGAAATAGTAGTCCTTTAGCAGTGGGGAGGGTGAGAGAGGGACTATAGTAATAAATCTCTGTTGTAAGGCTAACACTATGTGAGAGACAGATAGCACAGGTTGTGCAGCAGCTGTAGAGTAAGGTCAGAGGTCAAGCCTCTGATTTTAGACCTGGTTTCTTTAGATAGACAATAATAATTGAACTTTTTTATTATTTTTTTGTACAATTGAACTGACAAACTATAGCTTCATGCATTATCACGCTGCTTCAAGTCAAGCAGCAACACTCACTGACAAATAACTGAAGTCAAATAACTGGTATGAGAAGTGGGGGAGACAGAATAAAATGGGGCGTCTGGTGATTTGAGTCACATGTCTTGCATTTCTACAATACTACAATACTATATACTTATATTAATATCAAGCTCTTTATGTTCTTATTATTGTACTTTGTACTATTTCCATTTTCAACCGTGTTCATTTCCTGTCATGTTCACTCATTACTGTCATTAACAAATAAATTAAAATCAACCTTATATACAGGTGCATCTCAATGCATTAGAATATCATAGAAAAGTTTATATATGTATGTGGAAATAACACATTATATAGCTCCATTACACACAGATTGAAACATTTCATGTCTTCATTTATTTAATTTCTTCTAATTATAATGATTATGGCTTACATTTAATGAAGGCCTAATATTCAGTGTGTAAAAAAAAAAAGTAATATTACAAAAGACCAATTTTAAAAAGTATGTTAAATATGTAAATGTTGGCCTTTGATTGTTTTATTATTATTTATTTATTTTATTTATTTATTAATATGATTTAATTTAATTTATTTATTATTGATTAATACATTTATTTTATTTATTTACTTATTTATTTTTATTAACTCAAGTATTTTTTTTTCCCTCCGAGATTACTGTTGGTTATGAGAGGGAGGGATGGGGTTTTATGACTATATGTTCGTTGTTGTGTTCATTGTGTATTACTTTTTGGGAAAAAAATCAATAAATAAAGTTTTGAAAAAAAAAATGTTGGCCTCTGAAAAGTATGTCATCTATATGACTCAATACTTGGTTGGGGCTTGGTTTTCATGTTATTCTAATTTATTGAGATGTATATACCTTTATGCAGCACATATGGATTGATTGTACTGACAAATTGCCCTTTGTTTTTTTATGAAAAGTGGTTAAATTCAACTATTCAACATTAACATGTACACAAGTATTTCACTTAAAAATCAATTTGAGGTACTACTTTTACTTTATTTACACATTTCCATTTTATTCTGCTTAATACATTTACTCCACTACACCTCAGAGGTAAATACTGCACTTTGAGTAGTGCCCAACATTAGTCTGACAACTTTAGTCACTTGTAATTTCCTATCAAGTAAAAACCATGCATCTCCAGATGTGTTGAACATTTGTTATAAACTGGATTATATACACAGGTATACACTTATATTTACTGAAGTAATACTTCTTTCGAACACCCCTTGGTAACCTAGGGCAGTAGTTCTCAACCTTTTTGAGTCGCGACCCCCAATTTAACATGCATGTTGTCCGTGACCCCCACTAACTGAACACAATCTCACACACACAGTTCAGATCACCCAAAAAAGAAACAAAATGACCAAAAAAGACACAAATTGACGACAAAATGATTAAAAAAAAATACAAAATGACCCAAAAAAGACACAAAATGACCAAAAAAGACACAAAATGACCAAAAAAAGACACAAAATGACTAAAAAAAGACACAAAATGACAAAAAAGACACAGAATGACCAAAAAAAGGAAACAAAATGACCAAAAAAAGACATAAAATTGACCACAAAATTATAAAAAAAAAGACATAAAATGACCTAAAAAGACACAGAATGAAAAAATGAAATGAAATGAAAAAAATACTTAATGTCTCAAAAAAAGACATTAAGTGACCAAAAAGACTAAAACACATTAACACATGAACACTTTAACACAGTGGAGACAGAGCTGACTTCCAAAATGATTTGGCGACCCCCAGAAATCATCTTGCGACCCCAATTGGGGTCCCGACCCCAAGGTTGAGAATAGCTGACCTAGGGTACCAGGAATTACCCTGTTGTCCAAGGCATTTCCTCATTTTCTGTGACGTTTAAACAAATTACTTGCTTGATAATTAGACCTCCACTCTCTGTCTATTGGACTGGAGTATGTGCCAGAATACATAGGATGAAGGGTCTTTTCAATGCTCTCTCTGTTAATCATTACATGTACCAGTCTGTCAATGGTGCTGTCAATGTGTCAGAGCCCCACATGTCTTACATAACAGAGGTAGTCAAAAACAGATACAACAAAGTAAAAACTAAAAGTAGAGGTCAATTACATTGTTCCCATAGTTTCTGCCACTTAGGTAGTTCTTATTACACTGATGCTGGTTCAAGTTTGAATTTTCCCCAGACTCTGACTCCAAATGATGTCACCAGCTCAAAGATACTTTGGCTCCGCTGTTGGAAGAAGTGGAGATGCGTCATCCATTCTTTATCTAGTCTATGGTCTGTGTGTACTACATTGATAGCATGCATCTTTCAGCACCACAAAGTCAAGGAGAAGGAAAGAGAGTGATGCAATTTATTTCAAGTAGCCTATATTCATTTCAAATAGCAGATATGTTACATCCAAAGAATAACATTACATTTAACTGCAGCTGTTGGCCTTCAATTTCATGCACTGGTAATGTAGTGAGCAATTTTCACAAACACAAGCATGGGACATGTCTGCACCGTGTCCACAGCTGCTCCAGCTGCTCCACAGAGCACAAATCCTGCTGTAGAACCAGCAAGCAGGCTGTCTGTGTCAGGGAGAGCACACCAAGGTTATAATAGTTTTGTATATTTCATTAGTTTTTGTTTTTGTTCTGAAATTCAGTTAGTTTTAATGAGTTTTTAGAGAGAGTTTGCTAGTTTTAATTCATTTTTATTTTTTGGAAAATGCTTTTAGTTGAGTTTTTATTGGTTTTAGTGTTAGTTTTTATTAGTTGTAGTTGTTTTGTAATGGCGTATTTGTTGGGTGCCAGATTCAATAAGGTCACAATAAATGTTTCCTTTATTTCCTCTGTCTGATCCATCTCAGCCCCAATAAGTTTATTAAGTCATAAAACCAGATAGGTTTACCAAAAAGGTTTACGTATGAAAAAAGTTGACGAAAACTAAGGACATTTTCACTATAATTTTAGTTAGTTTTAGTTAGTTTCGTAATCACAAAATACAGTTTCAGTTAGTTATGTTAGTTATTTTTTTTAAACTCATTTTTATTTTTATTTCAGTAAACATAAATGTTTTTTCAATTCTAGTTTTCGTTATTTCGTTAACTATAATAACCTTGGAACACACTAGGAGACAAACACAGCAAAACATGTAAGATAGAATTAAAAAAACACAAAATATATAAAACTATTTATTTACTAGGTTGTCAGCACTACTAGAATATCTGAATATTCTAGTAGTGCTAATATGAAGGCAAGCTTGTGTTCTTTGTCGTAACAATGCTTCTTGGCAATAATTCTTATACCATTGGAAAGCGTAATTATTTCTCTTTTAAATTGTGCCACATTCGTGTGGAACATGCATTTGTGGGATGAGCTGCAGAGCTGAGTATGTGGGTTGTGCCCATAAAAAAAATTGCCAAATCTTCTCTAACAATGGCAAACAGCTTTTCTTTGCTGTTGCCCCCCCATGCTCACAGGTGCTGACATCAGGCACCTGATTACACTAGCTAATGCAAATTCTCTACATTTATTGTAGCCAAGTGTTCTTCTTCTTGGCAGTCTTCTTGTCATGCACCTGTAACATATTATACTGAGACTCGTCATGTGAAGGCTCATTATAAATATTGTTAGAAAGAAGGAAATAAATTGCAAGTTCCCAGTCAGATAATGAATACCACTCAGTGTTGAAAGGATTATTATAATTGAAAATGGTGAAGATTAGATCTATCCCTCCAAATCCATTATTTTCTTTGTATAATTTATAAAAATATAATCCAATGAGTAGCAAATGATACTGCTCAACTACTTCCAAAATTGACAATGTAATTTTATCAGACTGTAGAACAGTTATTGAAATATAGCATCCAATATGAGACCTGTACGCTACATTCTAGTGATTAAGATATGAAACAAGTCTTGACTTGGAGGTTCCCCCTTTTGAAAATGTAGTTTTTCCAGTTAGTATGGTGACATTGTCCCCTGTCCAAATAGTTGAATAGTTGAAATTATCTGCATGCTCTGTCACCCAATCCTCCAGTGGGTTGCACAGACTTTAAACTTTTTTAAGACAAACAACATTATTTTCGAATTTTTCTTTATGTCATATGTACTATGACTGATATTATGAGCATTGCTTGTTTGTTTTTTCTTCCTTTTTTATGACATCCTATACTAAGATATTTTCATGGCATTCTATGACATACTATGACTTTGTTTTGACATCTTTATTGCATACTATAATATGACTTTTAATGCTATTTTCATAACATACTGTAGTATGCCATTTTTATGACACCTGTGCAGTGCCCGTAGGAAGTATGTATTCATATAGTGGGAGATTACAGTTGTTCTCAGTGGCTTTGGTGCATTTCTAACATCGCTCTTTACATTTTCACAACAGTTAATGCATTTCTCAAAACAATTAGTACAAACTCCAAAACCTAGTTGATAACCTGTAAAAGCGTCTCACTTACTCAAAATAGCTCATTCCTCAAAAGCAAGTATTCATGTCAATGAAAGTCATCAAGATGAAAAGTCCTGACACCATGTTTATGAACAAGATAGTCAAATGTCTCTGTTGTGTTTTCATTATGACACTTTACTATGGAAATGTTTTCAATGCTAAAAAGTCAGATCTTGGTGACACGACCTGAAAATGCTCCAGACAGACTATATACTATTTACACAGCCATTTGAATACTACAGTAAAGTTACACATTACTGTATTTAGTGAGGTAACTGAGTACAACACACTGAATATGTAGGTTTCATATTTTTATTGCATTTGCTCTTTGCAATTTTAATTTGTTTACAGCATTGTGCAAAAGAAAAAATACACCCTGATTTACAACAAACATAAACACCCTATGGGTAGAGCTGTGCACAACTGTTGGAACTGAACATACAATATAAATATTACTGTAAATCATTCATGCACATCCAGACGTTCCTCTCTGTCTGGACTCATAGTTTCATCTACATCACAAACAATATCATCTCTGGCGACGCAGCGAGGAAAGTATCTCCCTGAGTGTTGAATCCACCCTCTGCAGGACTCTGCTGTGATGTCATCACATGTCATCCACTTCCTCCCCACACCCTCACCCCTCTTCCACGAGGCTGACCTTCCATTTCTGTGTCACAGTGTTGTAGAAACGGTCCACTCTTTGTCCTGCTTGCTTCATATATGTTGTAAAGTGTTTATGAGTTTATGGGTTCAGCTCTGAGTGATTGTAGAGAAGTGGCTTATCATCGATTCAACTAATGCTTCACACAGCCCTTCTCATCAGGGAAAGCTGAGGTTCAACTGAGAGAAATGATTCAATTTAGGAGACATTCAGGAAAAAAAAAGATTTAGAAAAAAAATACAAAATTTCCTTGACAGAATTTGACAACTACTTCAACATTTTTGTATGTAATGACTCAAGCAATGAAATAAGACTATTAGTTTTATATGGAATGACTATTCAGCATTCACAAGTATAGTTAATTTTGACTGACATGATATAAGCAAATAATAATGTTATAAAACATCAGAGAGTTGTATGAAAGCACTTGATGACATTTGTAATTTGTTTTAAGGAGAAACTGCTGCTATGATGAGCACAAATTACTAAATGTTGTGGCGGTTGAACTAACTGTTGTGCAAATGTTAATAGTGATGTGAGAAATGCACCAAAGAGACTGAGAAAAACTATAAGTAGATTTTTCAATTATGGCCAAATGAGGTTGTGTGTGAAAGTGCAACCCTTGAGTAGTGTGAAGATACAAAGTGTATATTAGGTAATACATGGATGTCCATTGAGATATAAAGAGACACAGAAATAGTTATTTTAAGAAAAAGAAATGTAATCATTCAACATGGTTAGACATATATACAGACACAGATATAGGAGGGAATAAGTTTACATGCAACATAAGAAGTGAATAAAGCTAAATCTCCTTAGCATGCTAATCGCGAATAACAGAATTTGCACATTACATGCAGACCACTACAACGTCTGCAACTCCATAAAACACTTACTTTTCATAAAGTACCACACCATCCAGCACATACACATTGAACATTGATATTGACTGGAAACTATTAGAATATTATTTGAAAATCAAACCTTGTAGTTCACTTTAAAACTCCTAAAGATAGGTAGACTAAATAGACTTACAGATGAGATGAGTCAGGGTGGAAATCCAGAGTGAATTGTATTACTGACCAGGTGTAGGCCTGTCACACAATGGGGCGGAGCTCCCCTAAAAGGCGTCCGATCAGAAACAGTGCAATGCTGCAACACGTCCTACGTAAATAATGATATTTTGAAAAATGAATTCAAAAATCTTCAAAATCGAGGATGTACACCTTCGTGTCATGCGCAAGCCACATACGAAATCTAAGGTCAGTCTGACTAACGGTCAGAGAGATATGAACTAGACACACACACACACACACACACACACACACACACACACACGGACGCTTCTTGCTTTTATAGATAGATCTATTGCCATTCTGCCGTTGACAGCTCTGTGTGTGATCTTGCACAGAGCAGCACACATAACTTTCAGAGCCACATGGACTTATGTCAGTGTCAAAACCATGATATCAAATATGCACATTGTTTACAATAGCGCTGTGGGGGATTATGTGTGGCATCCAAACACACAACTCTTAAATTAAATTAAATCTAACTTCAAGTTAATTGATTTGGTTCAAACTGACATGTACAGAAACCACTTGTTTAACTAAACTACCCAGTCACAGTTGATCAAAAACGATGCATAAATGCAATTTCTAGAAAAGCGAACCAGTTAAATGGACATGAAATCCTTGATATGTTGACATTTCTTCAAGAACCTTCTTACAGTGATCTTGTGTGCTCTTCTCTGTGGTTGAGGAAGCATTTCTTTTGAATGACTGTTGAGGTAGCGTAGCCAATCAGCTGCCTTCATTTCCCTCCAATGACATCCAAGCAATAAACAGTCCAAACCAGATTCTCACACACCACACTCTGTGAGGACAAACTACTGTCTTGCTCTCATTTACCAGGACTTACCTATGGATTATCAGGAGCAGGTAAGAACCAGCAACATAAACACCAGCTCTTTATTATCTTGCAATGGAACAGTGACAACTGAAATAAAACCTATTTTGATGATCATCAGCTATCTTATGTTAGAGCATGAGCACCTGTATTCTCAATAAATAGGACTTTGTTATTCTGTAGCCAATGTAATGTCAAAGTAGTTAATCAGTGTTTGATGGGAATGTGCTACCAGAGAAATGTGACTTTAGCCTACATTATTAGATTATCATACATACATATTAAACAACTTGAACATGTGCATAAGAATAGTGATTACTAACAAACTTGTGACAACAAGTCACAAACTGCTCATGACTGAATGTAATGTAGCTAAACCTGCTTTGAGGCTGTACAGGGAGGGGCACAGCCATGTCACAAGCACCTTCTTTTGTTGTACTTTACTGTCTTTGCTGTGTGTTTCTTAACCACTACAGGTTGAAGAAATCCTATCCAATGCCAAATTTGGAGACCTGATAGAATTTTCCTACCCCATCGGATATGCACACTGGGGAGTGTATGATGGAGATGGTTTTGTAATCCATTTTGCTGTTGCAGGTGAGGACAACATGCAGGACATTGCACAGATTACATAACATTGTTTTTTTTTTTTTTTTCCCCCAGTTTTTGCATATGCAATACTATACAATATCTCCTTCTGCAAGGTGAAAGTTGTAAGATATGCTGAGATTTTAGCTGTATCTCCTTTATTTTAAAGTCCAAGACAGAGGCCTGTCAAACATAGGTTAGCCACGCCCTAAAGCATGCCCTGCTTTATCATCTGTTTAACTCTAAACGGGACCATCATTTACAAAATGTACATCCTGTTCTAGAAACAAGAAAACAAGAAGTTTTAAACCTAATGATTGAGACCATATACTCACTATGAAAATTTTGACTAAGCTAATAAATTAAGTGAGAAGTAGTGTCATCTTCCTATTTTGTTTCATACAAATGGACTTCTTTTGCACCCGGCAGTGTCACCCCCTGCCAGAGGTGTCAAGTAATGAAGTACAAATACTTCGTTACCTTACTTAAATAATACATTTTGAGTATCTATACTTTACTGAAGTATTTATTTCTCGGCTTACTTTTTACTTCTACTCCTTACATTTTCAAGCAATTATCTGTACTTTCTACCTCCTAAAAATAGCCTCGTTATTCCCATTTCATTTCGGCTTGTTTTCATTATGGATTTTCATCATTCAAAAAACACACACAGAAACGAGAGGGATCTGATCACTGTTTACAGCCTCTCTACACCTCAACCTTACTGAGAGAAGCTGCTGCTAATTCATGTTAGCATTAACTGGAGCATTAACTGGGGTGTTAGTTTTGGCTAGCAAAAAATAAAAACAAATCCTATGTTACTGACTTCAGAAAACTGAGCAGCGACTCCTTGGAGTGTCTGTTAGTCCAACCAAACACTGAACAAGACATTTTTACTGAACAAAATCATTAAGTGAAAATACAGTGAAAGGGTCAAAGTTATGAGACCAAACCACTAAACGTCCTTTTTTATATCTATATAACGTTATATATAACTTTATTGACACGTTGCCGTGGATACGCATTGTTCTGCTTCTCTCCTGATGATGGCTCTCCTTGTCAGTGACCTGTCAATCAAAGGTAGCCCCGCCCCAAATCATATGATTCTTTATCTTCTATTTTCTTCTAAATGGGGCCATTATTAGAACTATTGACATCAAATTGTCTTGAAGAAGATTTTTTACTAGTGATTGACACCATAGTGTTGTCCTGAAAAAAATCTGAGGTAATAAATGAAGTCAGAAGTTTTCTCATTTTGCATTGAAATTAATGGACAGAAATGTTTTTGCAGCCAAACGTAGCGCCCCCTGCTGGAAGTTTTGGTAGAATGCAGCTTAAGGCACTTCCTGGTTTGCCTCCCTGCTCAGACCCGGAGGTTGCCGTCTGAGTGGAGTATGTAGATGCAATCAGAATCGTATAACTCAACGGGAGCTTGACATGCCCCGGTCAATAAGATCAACTGGTCATCAGCCAATCCAATAATAATATAATACTACACATGATCCAATTAGAAAATAGCATTGTTGTATCCAGGTAAACAGATTCCTGCAGCTAAGCTTGTATGTTCATTTACATTTCAGTAAAGGCTAACATGACAACATGCCTCTGAAGTTTGACTTTTTGCACCATTACAATACTTAAAGACAACTCGTCATCATATCTTCCACTCCATGAAACACATGTCAATGCTCAAGTAGTACACATATATGGTTATTTAATGTTTATGCTTTGTACTAAAATATGTTCATTTTCAATGGGCATAAATGGAGCTGAAACAGGTGCATCCCACATGTTTCAACATTAACATTTGAATATAACATAATAGTTATTATGGCTTTTTTAATCTACTGTGAATACTTTTGACACCTCTGCCCCCTGCTGGCCATCACAAAGGGTGCATTTTAAGGCCCTTCCACATTGGTTTGACTGTTCAGGCCCAGAGGGTGCTGCTTGGGCACCACATTTATAGAAAAAATGCTTTCTGTGAATACAGACTGAACATTTCCTACTGAAGGCACCGCAACAACACTAGTTGACTTTAATTGGGAATGTAATGTGTTTGTCATTGAGATTCACAATGACTGTGAGCGTTCATCAAAAATGCATTTACAAAAGAGGACAGCGCTACCTTTCAGCATTTTTGGACAGAAGGTCAATTTGAAATATTGCAACAACAATACAGTCAGGAGATTCAGGCATCAGGTTACACCTCTCAGACAGGAAACCTATACTTCCACTTTGCTGTTTGCAGTCGTTGCTGTGTGCAGCATAAAGTTGATCACAGTTTTACAGTTTCCCTGTCTTTCACAGGTCTAATAGCACCAATTAAATATATATAACCACAATAACAAAGGGTGATGACCCCATAAAACATAATAGTGGTAAAAAGCTGAAGCTTACATATAACTGATGTTGTTTGCCAAATTGTTGCACATCCTTAAAATGTAAACTGTCTCATTTTTCAGATGAGGGGAAAATGATGAACAGCGCACGGCATTTAATACAATCAGTTTTCCCTGTATGTGGTGACCTTCTTCTGGGGGTGACCAAGATCCGCAGAGTTCCTCTTGCTGAGGTGAACGTTCCTAAAGGAGCCCATGTTCTGATCAGTAACAACCGCCACGCCTTCAGACCGTCACCACCTGGAGACATGAAGCGACGGCGTGACGCCCTTCTTGACCTGGACTTCACATATAAACTTTTAAGCCTCAACTGCGAGCACTTTGCCACTTTTGTACGCTACGGGAAAGCTGTGTGCAATCAGGTATATAATACTCTTAATTATTAATGAAAATGCCTTAACGTTTGTCTGAAACTAAGCCCCTCCACCAATCATCAGCCAGCTCTGACCAGGCTCCGACCATTGATTACTATTCGTCTCTGCCTTATAGACTCTAATGCAGGGGTGTCAAACTCAAATACACAGTGGGCCAAAATTTAAAACTTGGACAAAGTCGCGGGCCAACATTGATATTTATTAAAAAAATTGACCTAAACAAGTTCAAACGAAATGGAATAAGCAAAGCTTGATATAACTTAATATTGCAAACATCGAATATCAAATAAAACAAACAAACACATCAACGGCATTCATTTCTTAAATAAAATTTTAATAAAAATCGTATGTCCCTTCATTTTATATGCGGCCTTCTTTAAATTTAAATTTAAATTTAAATTTAACAGTAATCCTTTTCCACAGGCTAAAAATAAATGTAAGAATAAAATAACAATAATAAACCAAATGACTAATAATAATATCCTTCAATGAATGTGCAACCATTCAAGCCTTGGACTAGCAAGAAAAAGTGCATAAAGACAACTTTAATTGTTGCTCAGTTTGCTAGACACTGATCTACTGTGTTCAAGCCAAAACACGAGCAGAGCATTCTGGGATTTGTAGTATTATTTGCGCTGTATAATACTGGCCGTATAATGCTGGCTCTAATGCAATCAGTTCAGCTTTTTCTTTTTCAGGCTTGTGATGGTTAAAATGTTGTGCCTGGGACAGGTGCAGTGGTGACACTCATTACCTGTGGAGCTATTAGCAGAGTACAGCTTATGATTAACTAACATAATTCGCATGCATCTGAAGATATACTGAATGTACCAGATACTGCTTCTGTCAGGGTGAGTGGAGCAGGTGGAACAAGTGCAGAAAACTGGAAATTGATGTGATGAATTTTATTTAAAGTAGTGCAGGCAAGAGTAAAACAGGCAGGAGAAAACCAAGGCAAGCGGGGAGGGAATAACCAGGGGAGACCAGACAGAAAATAAAAATGGTAAACAGGCAGGACATAACAAAAGGATCCAATCAAGACTGAACTAAAACCTGGGACTTTAATACACACCAAACAACAAATAGATGTAGGGCAGGTGGATTCACAGGTGACAGGAATGTGACGACAAGGCAGGAGGTGAAACTGAGGGAGTACTGAAACAGATATGATGACAGCTTCTGCTTTAACCCTCCTCTTATGTTCGTTTCTCAGGATCAGCAATAATGTTCTTGGGTCAGTTTGACGCATGTTGAATAATCAGTGTCAGAAACTAAAAAAATCCCAATAAACATTGTTTATATTTCAGTATTAACTCCATTACTAACCATAATATTCAGTATTTAGTGCAGTGGTGGTCTTTACCTCTCACAGATCAGGTTCAATGTGGATAATTCCTTTGTTTTTCACAAAACAATGTGTGTTAAAAATTATTTTTTTATGTAGATTGGAAAGACCTACACAAAAATACAATGGTTTTACATTACTTTGATTTTTTACATTTTTATTTAAAATTTCTTTTTTTTTCTTTTTATGAACAAATACTTTTAACAATTTTGTTTTTAGATTTTTAAACTGTGAAATGGGTCAATTTGACACGCAACATAACAGGAGGGTTAAACAAACACATTTCACTTAAAGTTGACAGAAACAAAATAAAACTCACAAGGGGTTAGTTAAGGGTTTATTTTTTTACCAAACCAGTGTTGGTGATTGTTGTGGAGCAGTAGAAGGACTAACCAAGACGGTTTTGTGAGTTTTTTGTGTTTCATTTGACTATGAATGAAGTACGTTTTATAACAAAGTAAAATGACTGTATTTGTTAATGGAGTTTGGTGTATTTGATGAGGGCGATATTGCTGCTGATTCTGCTTAAACAAAAATGATTTTATTCTTAACAAAAGGGCCTATTTCTGTAGGGATCCTTTACCTAATGCAGTCATACACTTATAATAACAATCTGAGTCTATCAGTGGACACATTTTTAATTTTCTTATGCCTGAAATGTTCGGTGATGTGGCAACTGCAACTTAAAAAAAAACACATGCAAATACACAAAACACAAGCAAATTGAGAAAACATCTTCATCAATTTGACAACACAAGAACAGCATTTAGAAAAAGCGCTGCAGATAGACCACAACACAACAGAAGTGTTTCCGGAGGACACTTTAAAGTGATGCACACGTCTGGACACACTTGATATTATCATGTTATTTCAAGATAATGATAATTTCATGTTATAACGTTAGCGGCTGATCATAGTGTGCTAACGTTAGCGGGCTAGCAAGACCAAGACCAGCTCAGTGCCGTAAAGAGAGACCAACTAAAACGTGCATCATTCATTTATTTGATTTGTTTAACTGCTTGTGTTGTCAAATTGATGAGGATGTTTTCTCAATTTGCTTGTGTTTTGTGTATTTGCATGTGTTTTCTTAAGTTGCAGTGTTGTGAGCTCTCAGGGCCACCGTATTTCACTTCTAAATTGTGATCGATTTGTTATGTTCTATCTTTATCTTAATGAATCTGTTTTCTCTGCTGAGTCGCTTTGACATCCTGGCTAATCCTATATATTGAGAGAGAGTAATCATACACATATTAGACCCTTCTGTCTGCTTCTCCTTGAATTTTTCCCCCCTAAAAATAGAAAATATTTCCTCATGGATTGCTGTAAGTGTGCTCCATGCTACCTTTGACAACTTCATGGACAAACAGTGGCTGACAGCAAAGGGTCAACTGGTTAAAGCATAAATAAATATTTTTTGTAGTGTGCCGTCTTAAGTGATCTGAAGCACATTAAGACATTGCTGACCATGAATGACCACTAAGAGACTGTTATTCTATTATTCCTCCAACAGATTCCTACACGACCCAAGAACACAGAGTGTGAGGAGGCAACGGTTACCTTCAATAACTTTGTCAAATCACAAGAAACTGCTGAAACCTTCATGACAGCCTTCTTTGGGGGTTTGTAGTGGGCTCAGTCTTAACGGTACAGATGACACTGGTATTATAGGAGATATAAGACATCCATTGGTTCCAACCATGTCAGTATGTCTTGTTGGGAGGGGCTGAATAACCCTCCAAAGGCTAAAGCAGAAAATCAGTCCACTGACATCTGACTTCAAGATATCTGAATGAAAATTGGTTCTCTGGGTACCCACAAGTCGACATGTCCACTTTATGCTCATATCATTCTGTTAGAGGCAGAAACATGATGTTTTTCTTTTTGCAACACAAATATATTATTGTCATTGTATTTGAATATTTCTGAATACAGATGTACTTGAAAACTTAGACTCTTGTCGATTCAATGAGTCCAGTTTTACTGGTGTCATAATGTTAGTCCATATAGCAGCCGTTTTATTGTCTTGAGAAACTTTCTGAAACTTCTAAAATGAGCTGTTGTGACCTCTAGGATAATCACAACCTCATGAAACCTCAAACTAGAGACTATACAAACTAGAGAGTATACGTGGCTTCCCTAGGCGTACTGACAATAAGAGGGTTTCTCAGCAGTTGACAGATCCATAGTGCTCAACATAAAATAATTAAAAAACATCCAAAAATGTCAGAAGTTTTAATACCAGTTCACAGCATAGACTTTTTCAATAACGTGCCTTAAAGCCTTGGTGTCTTAATGTGGAATTTTGGAGGGATTTGACCATTTATCAATTCTCGGGTGGTAAAACATGTTTAATTCCCATTTTAGCTTCACATAACTAACATCTGAGCAGAGCTGTGATCAGCCAGAGTTAAGAAAAAAACTTGTAGATGTGTAGGAACAAGTCAAGGGGAAGAAAATGGTAAGCCATTTAACTTAATTATCTTTTCAATATAATTAAGAGATTAAGATTAAGATTCCCTTATTAGTCCCACAAAAACTCAACCTCTGCATTTAATTTATCCTTTTTTGGAGCTGTGAAATACTTAAATATGTCAGTGTTTCCTTATAAATATCCTCAGTTGAGTGCAATTGTAGAGAAACTAGGAGCACCACTAGAACAATTACTAGTCTTAATGTTTTCTAATTATTTAAACTGCAATTGCATTAGTTTAAATAACACACAAACAACCATTGTCAATTTTTCCAGTTCTTAAGTCATGTATTTAATCACCTCCTTTTCAATAAAAAAAAAAGATCTAGTAAAGTTTCATTAGTCTTTTTCCTTTCTCTTAATATCTGGATCCAGATATTGTCTGTTCTCATGTCAGGTTATTGCACTTAAATTGAATCCTTAGCCAGATCTATCTTTATGTTCGCAGTTATCTGCCATCATATAAGCTACTTATACTATTCTGATAACCAGACAAATGTATTGGGGGGGGGCAAAAGATAAGGAAAAACTGAATAATGTGTGAAACAAAGAGCAGATGTGCAACATAATACCGCAAAATGACATTTAACATTAGTTGGTCAGTTTCCAACAGGATGTTATGTTTAGCTCTGTTACTGTATCTTCTCCAGTCAGAGGCCACCAAACATCTGGAACACATTTAGGATTCACTTCAGAGTTTGACTTTGCATGATATTGATTCCCATTAACCTAATCACATCAGAGCTGAAAAATTATCATTATATAATCATATCATTTTATCAAACAAAATTATATTGTCTTCAATTAGGCCTGTCACAACAAATTATATTGTTTTATTAAGACCAATTTATGCCGCTGATGATAATGATAATATAATGGGATTACAATGCATTTACGCCCTTTCAAAGAACATTGAACTTTTATTTATTTTCCTAAGAACATCCACACTTGAATAAAACAATTAAAATACCATTATACAGTCACTAGTTTCGTTATAAAATGATGCTTTTGATATGTTAATGTATTCAATTATTGGGTTTTATTACATTTTCGATCGAGTTAAGTGCAAATGTTATCACATTATTACATTATCAGGAAATGATTACATTATAGGGTGCTACAATCCCTCCTCCATGCTCGACCCCCGCTCCTCACAGCACAGATCGGAGCTTTGAGACGCTTTATCTCATAAGAACAACTTCCGGTTCGATTGAGATTGAGGAGTCGCTGTTGGGAGGCTTTTTAACCCACTCCCACTCCCAGTTGGTAACTGGTTTAGAACTGGCTACCCACCACCAGCTCGTACAGACTGGGTGAGTGTGGCTGGGAGAAGGGTAACCGGACCTACAAGACTTTTTTTTTTCAATGCTTTATTGAAAATCACAAAAATAAACATTTCTGGCACGTTTTTCACAGTACATACCTTGCATTAGTGTAGAAAGAATGCTAGGTGAACATCAATCATCAGTAAAACTTATAAATATATTGAATGTTCACCAATAATAATGTTTGGTATCTATTTTAGGCACAATTTATATGTAAAATATTCATTAAATTATTCCTACCCATCAATTATTGGCTGCCTTCAGCTTGTGATTCACATGTTCATATTGAATCAAAATCAAACAATTCATTAAAATTAGCAGTTTTTTTCTGCTAATTATAGAAATACTTTTACTTACAGTTGCACAGAGTATTTATTTTCTAGAATACATGGGATTTCAACATGAAAAATATATATTTTTTCATCTGTCCCTATGATCCAATTAACTCTGTCATCTCTGTTATAAAACCACATGACACATCATACAGCATTCAAATGAAAACAAGTCACCTGCATTCAAATCAAAACAAGTCACCTGCTGCACCCAGTGATGTCACTTCCTCTTGCAGAAAATATTTGGAGGGAACTATGGAATGTTCAACTTTCTTTCTCATTCGTTTGCACAGAATGTTGAGAATACACCAACAGTGGATTCATTTTCTGTCAAAAATGTTACTGTGATGATTTTCACATTAAATATTTTAAATCTTACATGTTTAAGCTTGGCAAATGCTGGGAGTATTATCTATGGGAATGAAACGGGTTTCATGGAAAAGAAATAAAATAAAATTCTTATTTTGTCTAAACTTCAAATGTACCTGCAATTGTGAAATGGGCCATATATATATATATATATATATATATAGTACTGACCATGTTATACACAGATAACATGGTCAGTACTCATCCTCACAACTTTTGTTCACCAACGGATTTCAGTAAGAAAATATTCTTCAATCTCTTTTTTTTTCTTAGCCACAACACCAGCCTCGACTTTGGCAGGAGTAGCAGGGGCGCGAGACTCTGGCGCTGCGTAATGAAGGGTTTTAACACAGGGGGGAGTGCTTAAGTGTGGGTGCCAGGGTTCGGCTGGAGAGCCTGGTTGGAGGTGTGTGTGTGTGTGTGTCTGTGTGAACTTATTTTCTTCCTCTTCCATTTTTTCACTCTTTTAATAGTTATTATTGTCAAGTATATCATGTTTAATATAAATAAAATGAGTAGTAGTAGTAGTAGTAATAGTAGTAGTGTCGGGCCTGGACAAGAAGGAGGACTCAGATGCAGAGCGAAGATCCGTGTGGACTTTATTAATCCCTCTTAACCTCAGGACAAGGTGATTAAATAAATGGCTATGAAAATTATCCTATGAGTCTAATAAGAACAAAAAAAACACTCCAAAAGGGAGGGACAAAACAGCTGACACAAAAGGAAAATAAACCAACAGAAAATCACTCCAATGGGAGGAAGAAAAATGCTAAGGCTAAAGGTACAAAACAAAAGGCACTCCTAAAAAAACGGAGGCTAAGACTAAATGCTACACGATAACAAAAAATCACTCCAAGGGAGGCTGCAACACAGGTACAAACTAAGAAAACTATGAACACAAAATCACTCGCCTGGAGGAAAAGAATACAACACTTCACGATGAATCAGAGCTTTACCACTATACTATACCACTGTGGTAACTGGCTTGGGTGATCGACAGGAACGAAACACTCTGGCACAAGACAAAGGGAGACGCAGACTATAAGACACATGAGGGCAATGGGGAACGGGGAACAGGTGGACACAATCAGGAATCAGGGAAGACAATCAGACTAGTGACACCAGAGGAAGGGCAAGTGATCGCGGTGTGACAAGTAGTAGTAGTACTAGTAGTAGTAGTGATAAAAATAATAATAATAACAACATTTTATACAACATTTTTTTTCCTCTTCCACTTTTTGCCTATCATGTCTAATATATATATATATATATAATAGGGTTGGTTGAGGCAAAAAAAGAAAACATCAACACCAGAAAAATAGTTATTTAACCGTCCACTTACTGCATTAATTATGTATGTATTTGTGTCTTTTTCTCATTGAAATCAAAAAAAGAAAAGAAAAATCTTCTATTAAATAAATAGATAAAATAATGAATACATTTATAAAATCTAAAGTATACCCATCAAAATTATTTTATATATATATCTTAGTGATTTAACGTTACATTGATCTGTATTTATTTATTTATTTAATGATCTAGAATTATTGACGCCAAGTTAAAATATATTCTTTTTCATTTTATTCTTAGTCTGTATGACCCAGACATGAGGATAAACTCCTCTGGGGGACAGTAGTGAGTCTGTGTTGATTGCAGTGCTGTATTTTTTAAATGTATTTTAATTTATTTTTCCAGGTGATGGTCCGTGATGCTCTGAACCAGGCGATGGACGAGGAGCTGGAAAGAGACGAGAGGGTCTTCCTGCTGGGGGAGGAGGTGGCTCAGTACGACGGAGCCTACAAGGTGAGAGAAACTCACTGAGACACAAAGGAGGAACTTATTCTAAAATATGTACAAGTCTGTGATGAGATGTCATGAAGCCAGTCTAAGTCCTGTCTGTGAAGATTATAAGGACATACTTTATTAAACTAAATATATTTCACTTTTATATGAATGAACAATATAGCCATAATGATGCACAATTCATTGTTTTGTGCTAAAATAATATTTTCTATATTTTTAAACATATTTTTGATTCACAAATTCATTACTGTAATGATAAAAATGTTTCTCCCACACTTATATATAATAAATATTTAATAAACTTTATAAAAATAAATATACATTTGTTTGAAAATTTATAATTTAACAGAATAAAATCAAACATAATGGTTTTAACAATGTATAAAGAACAAAATCTGAGTGAAAATTGATGATGAAAAATGGTTAAATGTTACGGTAATGATAGAATTTTTTGCATTAAAATATGTGTATATTTTAATAAAATACATGTTTGTGATACCAGCTACCTTTGAGCATATTTAAGTGCTTGCCAAAGAAAGAAAATCCTTTCGTTGTTTTTTTTATTTAAAAATCTTTCAGGGCAATGAATTTTGTTGCTCACAGTGTCTCTAAAAATGTCAGAAAATACATTAAAATGTTTGAAATAGATTATAAATTCATATTAAACAATGTCTTTAGATTTTATATGTTATAAAGGGTCAAAGAAAATATGTATTTAATGCTCTTGGATTGTTGCTATGAGCTGCACCATGTTGATGAGAATCAGCCAGATGTGGGGTGGTAAGAGATTTCTGGTCATATTGCTTGTTGTTGTGATCTTTTTCAGTTCCTCCTTTTTCTGACCTATTTCTGTCAGAGGTAAAGAGCAAGAATAAGATCTGAGCATTCAGAGGATGAGCAGCTTTCCTACGTTTATTTTTATTTATTAACAATCAGCAGTTTGTAGAACAGAAGTGTTCGTCATCCAATCGCTGAAAATACAGAAATCTCCAAAATGACCAAAGTTTTTGAACCCAAATCTCAGCATGCATTCTTCTCTGTTGTTCCAAAGGTCTTTATATATTGATGTTATATTCTGGAGGGTTTTTATGACCATTTTTATCCATTCTACATATGAATAAAATTGCATTATTGAGCACCAAATGTGTGTAACAAATAGAATCAACCCAAAAATGCTGCAACAACTTGTGGGACCCAGTTGAACCTGGACTGGACTTTAGAAAGGGTCCCCTAATGTTATTAACCCTTTATTCGTCATAATAGGCTTCAAATAATAAATAATTAATTCATTTAGTCATTTTAATTAGATATTTTTGACCAGAACAACTTGACTCACAGTGCTGAGCTTCATCTCAATTAATCTTCAGGTTCACAGCTTTCAGATGATGTCAACCTCTTCTATGTGACGTTTATTGTTGACCTGCTATCTCCCCCTAAACATCCACTGCCCAGAACCACTAAAAAGATCTTGGAACATTAACAGGTTAAAGACTTGGAGTCCCTTTTTGTCATATATGCCTGAATTGCCCATTTCTGATACCAAACTAACTTTAACTTTAACTATATGCATCATAAAGCAAATTCAGATTTCAACTTCTGGTTGGAGAGTGTTTAATTTCAATAACTTTATCCAGGCAATAAATGACGAAAAACTGTGGTTTCCAGTGATTTTATAGCCACTAAGGGTTGGTTTGGATTTCAGGGCAACATAAAAGATCAACCTTCTGTGTGTTTTCAGGTCCTGCCTTCAACTACCTGGACGCTCCGGCCACCAGGGTGACGGGCGTGGACATCCCCATGCCATACGCCAAGATCCTGGAGGACAACAGCGTCCCGCAGATCAAAGACATCATCTTCTCCGTCAAAAAGACCCTCGACGTCTGAAACCAAACCCACCTAAATCCTCTTTGTCTCAGTGGAAACACTATCTGGTAAAACATTTGAACCATGTGTAAATACAGACAAACAAGTCCTTTAAAAAAACGCTCCAGATTTTAATGTTTTCTCCAGATGTAAATGAAACGCACAGCTTTCTATCTGCACCCGGAGTGGCGACAGACACACGGAGTTCGTTAGTCGGTTCAAAACTTTACCGAACTCTGTGTGTGGCTTTGACTGCTCTTGTCACTTCCTTCCCTTCAAAATAAAAGTTGCTCTATCCTTTAGGTTTTTCTGTGGAAGTTTGGAATGACAAAACTGCCGAATTTGTTCCCGCATCAAATTTAGTTTGCAGACTGACTCATTTTTTATGCTTTTTTGAAAGTGATAGAGTGAAAGGGGGAGATAGAGGGGAAGACATGCGGCAAAGGGAGCTCAGGCCAGATTCGAACCCGGCTCCGCCGCAGATAGGACTCAGCCTTAGTGGTAAGCGCTCTACCAGTGTGAGCCACCGGGACGCCCATATAATAAAAGTTTATTAATGTAATTCCTCGCTCTGACTTGGGTTGGTCTCTCTCTGAGCCAGCAGGAGCCACCTCTGAGTGCTGGAGGTGGATTGTGGTCAGGAATATTTATTGTAGCTGCAGCAGCTCTGTGGATGGTTTTGTTGCTGTAAGTGACTCTGTTACAGAAATAAAAACCTTTCAGTCCATTTCACACCACTGTGCTGACTTTGTGTCTTTTCTTTTAATAATCCAGAAGTCCATACTGTCCTACAAAGTCTAACTGCAGTAACGACATGTTTGGTCAAAATTGAGTTATAACAAAACATGAACTCCTTGATGTCTGTTTTATCTTGTGACAAAGTTTTAGATTTCAATTTTGCTTTATTTCAGAGAAATGTCATAAAAACCACAAAATCCAACTCAAAACCAAGCAGTAATTACACTTACCACGGTCTGCTTTGGATCTATATACTCATTTAAACATAAAAATAATAGAAATTATAAGTTTATCTGAAAGGGAAATTATTATCTAGATAGTGATGAAGTAAAAAAGTGAGATAAAATTATTATAAAGTAATATAAAGTTATATTTTAGTCTTAATATAAGTCTAAAATATGCAAATCTTTGAAAAGAGTTGTTAAAACACTTCTAAAAACACAAAAAAACCCGAAAGTTGCGTATGTAACTACGGTTCTATGAATCCTGGATGACCACCAGAGGCGGTCCATAAGCACTGAATGACTTCGTCTTGCGCATGTACAGGTCGAGTTATACCAACAAAGTCACCTATGACCCCCTGATGACCCCCGGATAGGTTATATCTTCCGGTGTCATCAGAGAATCTGTTCCTGCAGAATCTCATAAGCACTGGATGACCCATAACAAAAGTAAGGTGAGTAGGTGGGATTCCTCGTGATTCCTCGCAGACCATCGCCCCTGCGCTGTTCTGTTCTGGCACACTGCGCCCCACCCTGAGAGGGAAGCGTCCGTTGTGACAGTCTCCCGGTGAGACGTAACAGAGCCTATGGGCACGCCCTGCAGCATGAACACCCTTCTTCTCCATGGGGACAGGGCCAGTATGCACCGCTGAGAGACCTCGATCTTTCTGTGCCTGTGCCACTCTGCGTCCAATTGAAAGCTGTTCAGCCATCTCTGGAGGGGGTGTAGTGACAGCAAATCCAAGGGAACGACGGCTGCAGCAGCCATTAGTTTGCCTAGAATGTGCAGGAACTGGAGGAAGGGCAGCCGCTGGCCCAACCGGAAGAGAGGGAGGAGGCGAGAGATATCGGCCACCCGTCGTGTCGATGGACAAGCCCTCATGGTGACAGTGTCCAGAACCACACCTAGGAAGGTGATATTCTGGGAGGGGACCAAGCATCTCTTCTTGAAGTTCACCGTGAGACCCAGTTGGGCCAAGTGAGCCAAAAGAGCAGCCGTATCTAGAGCAGCCCGAGACTGGGACGGCGCACACACCAGCCAGTCGTCCAGATATGGAAGAACTTTCATGCCCTGCGACGGCAAATGCTGGGAGTGTTAAATCTAAAGTATTATCCATGTGGGTGCCAGGGTTCGGCTGGAGAGCCTGGTTGGAGGTGTGCGTGTGTGTGTGTGTGTGTGTGTGTGTGTGTGTGTGTGTGTGTCTGTGTCTGTGTCTGTGTGTGAACTTATTTTCTTCCTCTAAATCTAAAGTATTATCTATGGGAATGAAAACGGTTTCATGGAAAACAAATAAAATAAAATTCTTATTTTGTCTAAACTTCAAATGTACCTGCAATTGTGAAATGGGCCATATATATATATATATATATATATATATATATATATATATATATATATCACTTAGAGTACCAATCAAGCGGATAATTGGATAATCTTCCATGGCACACCTGATGATTGCTTACGGTGTGCCGCGGAACAGCGGTTGGGAATCACTGCCATAGACTGTATGTTTCCAATCCACATGTTCACTCTACGGTGTTGTTTTTCTTGTGTGTGTCGGTGGCAATGATGTCGCAAGCCGCGAGTCACATATGAATTACATCACCAGTTAATTTGGTTCATTTAGACTTTTTTTTTCTTCCAAACTTCATGCAGAAAAGTGCGGAGATTGTGAAATCAAGCGAGTCCCGCATATTTCGGGCAGAATAGTGATTATTGCGGTGAATATGCGGCCTTTTTGAAAAATATTGACCCCTGCATTAATCAGCGGTATTTGGCTGATTTTGCAATAAAATCAGCGATCGCAAAGTCACGTTTTTCTGGAGGGCCTAATAAGCCATAAGTCTATGAGAACCAATATATCTTCCAAGCCACTTAGAAGGTCAATCTTGGTGTCAAAATATACATTTTCTGGGTCAAAGAATCATTTAAAGCTATTGAGAATATCACTAGATGACTCACTGTAAATAATTTGTTGATCAAGATCTGACATGAGATGAAAGCGTACCCTTGATTTTTTTGAGCAGTGTACATGGCAGCTAATCCTCACTCTCCCGTGAACATTGATTCCAAACATTTTCAACTCAGGATACCCTGCTGCAGCACTTGAAGCGAGTTGCCCAGTCTGAGTGAAAATGAACATATCTATTTGATCAAATAATCATCTAGTGATATTCTCAATAGCTTTAAATGATTCCTGGACCCAGAAAATGTATATTTTGACACCAAGATTGACCTTCTAAGTGGTTTGGAAGATATAGCATTTCTCATAGACTTTATATGGCTGCCATCACCGCAATCTTGATGAAGTGGCTCCTACTAAAAATTGAAACCTATAATGATAGAGAGTATGTGGAAAAAATGTGGTGCTTTTGTCCGGCGTGTCCCCTTTATTTGGCTAAGCCGCCTGACTAAGTCACACACCTCAGTACAAGGATTTTGCCAGAAAGAGTAACCTGCTACAAGTAACCCTAGTAGAATTTTTAGTGTATGATTTTTTTCTCCGTCTAAATGTGTTTTGTTTTTATTGTTGCAAAAAACAAATTTGAAAAAACAAAATTGTAATACAATATTGAAAATTATTTTTTCTTTTTAAGGAGCAACAGAAGCCAAAGAGAAGGCCGTAGCCTGTGAATGGGAAAATCAAGACCTAATAAAATGTTATACAAAGTTAATGTTCTTTTGTATTATGTAATAAAGCTTTTGTCACTTTAACATGTCTCTAAATTATATTTGTGGTGCTGAAAACATGAAACAGCAGCTGTAGGGTAGGCAAAGCATTCCACGCCAATAACCACCGGTGGCCATTTTAAAAAATGGCCACCACAGCCATCAGAATTTTTTTTTGCGATGGCCCAATATCCATGTATTCAGCAATGAGTGTACCAAATTTGATGCTTTTATCACAAAATGAACGATTGTTCAGCTAATCCGCCCCACTATAATAATAACATCAATATTGTAAATTCAGAGCAGTTGAAATAAATTAAAAATAAATACAAAAATAAATAGACAAAAATAAAATACATATAAAATAGTCTAAATGTTGTTTCCAATAAGGGGGATTCGAATTAGTTCGAACTGTTCATTTCAGTGGCAAAATTTTTCAAGATATCATTTCATTTTTGTGCCTTTGTTATTGTTAGAATTGTTTTATTTTATTTTACTCATTTCAAACAGCAATACAATACACAGTTACAAAGAAGAAGAAACGAGTTACAGAAAGATAAACAATGCAAATACTAAAATAGAAGTAAATAATATTTAAAAAATAAAATAGAAGAATAATTAAATGGAAAAGAAAAAACAAACAAATAAATAACTAATAAAATAAACAGACGCAAGATTACATGTTAAAGACATTAAACGCGGTGCATAAGTTGGCAGTCTTCACAGCTTTTTGTTTTTTATTGTTAGACTTTAGACTTAGTATTTAGCCTATTTAGTGACACGACGCCGGGGTGACACCGGAACTGAACTCCGCGGTGAACTGGAAGTTCTTTCATTTTAGCAGAAGAACGAAAATTGCCTGCTTATTTTCCCCATGATGTCAGTTTGAGGACCAAAACCGTTAACCGAACCCTCCTGTGTGTCCTGTAATAAGCCGTGTCTTACCCCGGGAGGCTGTAGCAGCAGCGGGAGAGGCCTCACCGTGTCTCGGTCAGAACAATAAGCGGACCGTGCTGTTAGCGGAGGCTTCGCTCTGCGAGGAGACGCTGCGAGGCGAACTTCGGTTAGCTCCCACCGACCTGAGACACTGTCGGACCCGTCAACAATATCCAGACAGACACAAGGTGATGTAACATTCATGTTTGGGTTACGATGTATCTTGTTTTGATTTTCTGCTTTACTTGACTTTTTATAAGTTAGTCGTGGTAACATACTCGGACTAAACGGGTTGAAGCTAGGTATGACCAGTCACAACAAACCAGGACGCTAACCAAGAGCATTGGTGTTGTTATGAGCAGCTGGTGCCCTAACTAATTCTTAGCTGTTTAGTCAGCAACACACCGACCACAGGACAGTTTTCCGTCCGGTTTAGTAGCGACCAAACATCAATATCTTGCATCTGTTTGTCGTTTTGAGATAACTATCGTTAGCTTGCTAGCTAACAAGCATTGAGCACTTAGCAAACGTTAGTTGTTAGCTTATCTATCTTGCGAAACAGCTGGATATGTTATGGAGAGACTGTTTGTTTGGTCTAAAATAGAAAAGCCGTCTAATGAGTTATTGAAGATGCAACAGCGTTGTTACAAAGATTAATCTCTTGTGTTTACATATACCATACTTGGGTTTGTTTAATTCTATGAGTCTTGGGCTATTTTGTCCATTTTTGAACCCTTTCCCTCCTGCCTGTATACACCACTTAAAATGTTTAAATGCCATGTTGGTATATTTTTTTCTGCACAACCTCACCTATATGACCTAATAATAATAGATTTTTTATTTTGAAGATGAACCAACATAAATGTGATCTTGTGATTGTGTGTGATCCTGTCATCCAACTCTGGTTTTTATTCTAGTGGGACTCTATTTTATTTGGGTCTTGTGTGTTTAGCGTAACAATTTTGTGTATTTTTTAGTCATTTTGTGTCTTTGTAAATTTTTTTCTGTCTTTTTGGTCATTTTGTGTATTTTGTTGTCTTTTTTTTTGTTATTTTGTGTCTTATTTAGTCATTCTGTGTCTTCTGTGTTTTTTTGGGGTCATCTTGTGTCTTTTTTTTAGTCGTTTTTTTGTCTTTTTGTGTCTTTTGGTCATTTTGTGTCTGTTTTAGTCCTTTAGTCCAACATAATATGTGATTCTGAATCTTTTTTTTACTTTCAAAACACTATCATGCTCAATAAAGAATTTGAAATATTGCAAATGTGACCAAAGGTGTCAAATTGAACATATAAGAGGGTTACATCCAGTTCTATCATTTTATACTAAATATATTTGAGCTTGTCTCCAGTTTTACTTGGTATATCATCATCAAACTGAAACTGGCCTCATGGAGTTTACAGCCAGAACTTTAGAGGTAAATTTACAGTAGGGCTCCACGCTGCTTTGTTTTCTAGTCTGGATGGAGTCAAGAAGTCATGCTTTAGCGCTTTTGGAGACTCCAGAGGGTTAAATTAGCCTTTGCTGCCGTTATGGAAACAGTAAGTCAGTGCAAACCACCTTATGATGAAATGTGACTTCATGTGTCCATAAATGCCCTCTGTTAGTATTCAGTGAAGAGGGCAGACGTGTCATTTGTAAAGGGACATTAAAACAGTACTCGTGGCTAAATATATCCATATGAGGTTTCATCCTCACTAACGCCTTTTTTATTCTTGTTGTGCTCTTTCAGCCAAGCGTGGCAATGTTCTCAGTGTTTCCTTTGTTTTATCATCATTTATTGTTTCTCAGGGGTTCATGTTTGATACATTATTGAACCAAACAGTCAGACAGTTTAAAAGTGAAGTCATGGGGTCAACAAGACCTTCTCACTGCAGACGGTTTGACTTAAATCACATGGAAAAAGGCTCCCTTCAGCTTGTGTCCCTGTGTGCCATGACACTGTGACAGTGAGCCAGCATGCAGAGTACCAGGGCCCTGAAAGGGAAGCAGCCAAATGCAATTAACCCATAAGAACCCAGACCTATTTATCCTTGAATGAAAATCATGGGGGATTTGATGTTTTAAAAAAAAAAAAAAAAAAAAGTACTACCCCTAAATGTCAAAGATCTGTGATGTGACATATATGATACATTGGGCGTTTATAGTATTTATGTTTATAATATTTCTTGTTTTAAAATAAATAAACTAGACACCTTTTCTGCTTACAGAAACACAAATTTGCCTTTTTCTTTGCATCTCCACAACATATATCACAATTGTGACAGGATAGGATATTTTTTGTTTATATTTGGTCAAATGTACTTTAAAATATTTAAATTTAATATATGCTCTGCTGTTCAATTTGGTGAAAATAATTGAGTGGCCTATTACTATTTTTGTTATTGTGATAAAAGCTTCACATCAGGTTTTCGATTTTTAGATTAGAATTGTTAAATGGGTTTAGACTAAGCCTAGTAACAAAAAATAAGCTTTTTGAAATTAGCTACTTTTTCACATTTCTGTTTCCAGTCACAGCCACATTTTGGAAAAGTCACTTCTTGTCACAGTCACACAGTCTTGCTAAGGGACTTAATGAGTTAAGGTGAAGCATAAAGCTGAATATGGAGATTCTAGAACATTGAAAGTGTTTGTTACACGCATGTCACCATAGGTTCTTATGGGTTAAATCATTCATACAAAAAATGTTTTCCATGAAAAGTCATCTTATCAAAATGAAAGAACTGATAGTTATCAGCAATGTGTTTAAGTAAGTTTTAACATCTAGACAAACAAAAAGAACACCCCTGCAGGCTGGTAATAGTAGGTCACCATGTAGTTGGTATACAACATGTTCCACAGCGAGTCCACATCAGAGTGTTTCTCTGTCATTGGCTGAGCTGTGTTTTATGTCTTATGGATCTGATGCATGCCACATTAAAATAACATTGTTGACAGCTTACCTTGTTTTTAGGGGGAATTAAATTCCAAAGTAGCAGTATTGGCAGCATTAGTAACAATAATAGTCCACCATCAAAGAATATCTGACCCAACATCCCTTTTTGTTGCTCAATTCTGGCTTTTGCACTTGTGTTGTGGCTTTTGCTACCATAGGGCAACCAGAGGCTGAGCCAGTCGCTGTGCTGCATGCAGATCTACAATGAAATTGTCTTTATGAAAGAATAATCATAAACTATGACGTTAGCAGAGGTAGCTCACTTCAACTACAATCAACTGTGGGAAATACTGTGTATTATGTTATTAATTATAATAACAGTTTAACTTGTATAGCACTTTTTATACATAAAATGCAGCTCAAAGTGCTTCACAGTTCACTAAGTTGTATAAAAACAGCTTTCTTAAGAACTTTTCTCATCAATGTTAGGTGGAATATACGTCTATATAACTAAATATATCAACATCTAGATTTGTCTTCTTCAATAGAGGCTTCACTACTGCAATCTTCATTTTTGAGTGCTAGGAATTGGAGTGCAATAGACTGCAAGTGGAGGATATTGTTGGTAAATGATAAATGATGATGGTCATTGATGGTAAGATTTGTCTAAAATGACTGAAATAATATTTGCTCCCCCACTCTCCGCATACAGCTCATCAGTAGGAGCAGAGGAAGACGGCAGGAGTGGCAGGGCTTTGAGCATCCCTTATCATCGGGACCTGAGATGACATCACAGCAGCCACAGATTCCCAATGCTGTTATTCCTCCCCAGCTTGCCGAGAACTCCTCTGCTCAGCAAGGCCGACCTCACATTCAGGCAAACCAGCTGGAATCGAGTCAGAGCAGCGCGACCGCCGGACCTCCAGATCACAGAGCTCTGACAGGCAGACCGGGCTGCTCCAGTGTGGCAGCAGCCAGCGGGGAACTGGCCAACAGGAATGTTTCTGCCTCCTGCACCAACTCCAGCTTGTCCAGAAGAGATGGGGGCTTTGAACCGTGGCCCGAGGAAGCGGTGGACAACTCCCACGGGCTGTACTCACTTCACCGCATGTTTGACATAGTTGGAGCACAGCTGACCCATCGGGATGTCAGAGTACTATCATTCCTGTTTGTTGATGTGATTGATGAGTATGAGCGCGGTGGCATCAGGAGCGGAAGGGATTTCCTGTTGGCCCTAGAGCGCCAGGGTCGCTGCGATGAGACCAACTTTCGACACGTTCTCCAGCTTTTAAGGATTATCACCAGACACGACCTGTTGCCTTATGTCACACTCAGAAAACGGCAGGCAGGTGAGTCATGCAACGTCATCACTATATTCACATTAGGCTTTATTTCAATGTCTTACTGTTAACTGTAAATGTTGAGGTATAGTCAAGATTTTTGCCCCATACCGTTCTATAAACTCAGAGGCTAGTTGGGTAGATCTGTGTCATGCAGCAAATGGACACAAAAACGATCAAGACATTTCAGTGGTGAAAACTCACCAGCGTGCCTTAATGAACTATGAGATGGTTAAAGTTCCATCAAGGTCCGGAATGAGCATTAACAATGCCGACAGCATCTTCAAATGTATGGTTAAAAGAACTCGTTATCAAGACCCATATTGACCATATAATACATATATATTAGAGCTTGGCAACGATTAAAATGTTTAATGGCAATTAATCGCATGACTGTCTGTGATTAATCGCATTGTTATGCGCACAATTCAGTAATAAATTCCAAAGTAGTGTATTGTGCAGTTTTTACTGCAACAACATTTGGTATGCAAACAAATAAGATGCTTTTTAACAGCAGTATTCCCTTTTCATAGTAGCATAATTAAAATAGTTCATGTCAATCTCAATTGACTGCCACTGCCACGGCCTTAATGTGTTGTTAATAGGGCTGCACGATTAATGGCCGAAATGATAACCCAGATTATTTTGATCAATATTGAGATCACGATTAATTATCATGATTATTTTTTTAATCAACAAAAAACTAATTTTACTGTCATATAATTTTAACTGTTTCAACATCCATATTGTGCTATATTCCTGCTAATATACAAATATGTGCATCAAAACAAAACTGGTCTTATTCACCAAAAATCAGTGCATCTTCTTTTAAAGAATAAATAAAACAATAATATGGCACTCTTTATACAATATATGACTTGTGCTTGTTTTGTTCCATGTGCCTTGAACCCAAAATGCTTCCGCACAATGGATGACGATCCGATTCTCCGGACAAGCCCCTCAGCCTCGGCTGTGTTTCTACACATATCATTCTTGTTTCTCAAGGATCAAATATGAGATTCCTCTAATCGATGTGCCAATCCCCACTGGAAGCGTTTGGTCTCTTTTTGTCGCATTTAGTGAAACATTTTTGGCATATACGGCTGTTTATACACACAAATTCAGCTGTATGTGTGTTTTGAACTTAACCAAATCTATGTTCATTGATCAATGCTGCCACTCTGCCTGTGGTCCTGTTTCACTACAAGCAGATTCCCCTCAATCAATATTACATTCCTGCTGTCAGTCTGCTGCTGAAGTTAGTTCCACTCAGCTGCTGCAGACAGACAGCAGGAGAGTGAAGCTCACAGACAGACCGGGAGCTTTGATTGATCAATAAACATGTGGTAAATAAGTTCAAAACATGCATAAAGTGGAATATTTGTGGGATTTTAACAGCCGTTAATGCAGAAAACGCGTTACTAAATGTGACGGAAAACGCATCCAGTGGGGATTGCACAGTAGAACCTATATGCGACAGTCATGTTTCACTCCCAGTGGGTACTGGCAGTTGGCATTTATTTAGTTTTCTTATTAAGATAGTTTGGAGCCTATTAAGCGACTACTATCTGATGTATAATTTTCCTCCACGTTACTCTGTCATCTGTGACTGTCTGTATCCAAGAAACTACGCTTGGCTGTGCAGGGAACGGCTCTGATTGGCTCATGGAGGTGCGTGATCAGACAGTAGTTTACGGAGCAAAATCTGCTTTTGCTTTATTTTCTATAAATTGGTAACGACAATTTATGTCTCTGTTGCCGCAAGTTCTTTTCTGTTCCAGTTCATGTGAGCCAGCTCAACAGACTATCTCCCTTGAGTAATACAACACTTAAATGGCTTTGAGGAGAACTTTTCAGCATTATTTTAAAAGAAGGAGCCATTGTTCTTCACATGTTGACTCCTTCTTTGAGTGCATTACAATATGTCTTCCATGGTTTTTAGGGATCAACCTGCAAATCCAAATCCAAATGTTGTTTTTTATTAGGGCAGACACCGTTTTAGTGACCAAAAGACCAATAACTGATATTCTCCATATTCTACATCTCCAGTAAAAACTAAAATCTTAGTGTCAAAATGCTGCAATAGGGTACTCTTAACAATTATCTTTAAAAAAATATTTTTCTTCCCATGCTGACACCTTGTTTGTATAGCTTGCCTTGTGTTGGTTGAGTTGTATGTATAGACTGGAGTAATGAATCAATACAAAAAAAAGCATTTGATCATGAAATTGTTATTGAATAATTCTCAATTTTATTTGTGAAGTGTATAAAAACTACGCTGCAGGCTGTATTCTCTACAATCAGCAACTACTATTACTAACAGTGGACTGTTACTAGCAGAAACACTGGGGGTGAATTCACATAAAGGATTGAAAGGCTTTGTCAGCTACTAAACATTTGCAAATAAGTAAAAAAAACAAAACGATTCTCAATTCTCAAAGCACCCACAAAGGTTGAATAACACCACTAACTAAGGTAACATGCATACATTTGGTGCCAAATCTGCCCCTCTATATGCAAATTAGCCTCATTGCAAAAAAGTCCAATTTACAAGCATTAGCGCTAATAGATAGCCACACGCAGTAGGAGAGAAATTGTTAGCCTCTTCAGAGAGTTGGTGGTAAGTGAAGTGCATTTTTAAGGTTGACCCAAATTCCTTTGCTGTGGGACAGGACACTCTTCTTAAATTGGTTCTGGAAGCAAAATATGTGCTTCATTAAATGCAAATGTATTAAAAAAGGAAATAATATTACAAACAGTGTTGCTAGGTCTGAGTGTATATGTTAGACATATGTAGGCTGTTGCAAGGCCTCTCTTATAACTCACTTTTTAGGACGATATATTGACTCAGAAAATATCACAATAAACAACATTATTGTTAGTCGTTTAAAGACCATTTTGTGTGCCACTGATATAATGATAATACAGCATAATAATAAGAGGTGGGAATCAGCAGAGGCCCCATGATACGATTTTATCCGATACTTGAGTCAAGATACGATATTATTGCGATTTTAAGCATTTTGTGATATGCATATGAGTATTGCGATACAATATATTGTGATTTAACTGTTTAACTGCATTTTGTGTCCACAAAATTAAATTCAATCAAGAATTGTTTTGTCAAATAAGATAAAATTCTCAGTCTATTCATCTCACTTCAGTCTTTTTATTTCTCCACAATGAGAGTCAAACCCACAGACTGACCAACAAAGTATTCAGTCAAACTGAACTGAACTGATATCAAACATGTATGGACGACAACAACTGCAGCATTTTATCAAACTTTCAAAAACTTTAAGCTTTCCTGCTCTGAATGTTTTTGAATGAAACATCAAAAAATAGCCCAACTTTGCAGCGTTATTTAAACAACTTCCTGACACACATGAGAAGCAGAATGACTGCTTTCTCGTATGAATAGTCGAGCATAGGTCACTTATGCTTCTGATAAATAACACTAACTCTTTTGTTTACCCTGTAGCAGTCACCCTACTAACTTTTTGGATTTTGAAGTGTTACAACCAGTAATGATGGTCAGAAAAAGTCAGCTCCTCATGAAACTAGAATCTGTATGTAAACCCAGCTCAGAAACCCTTCCTTCCACTGCTCTATTGTTGGGCCTCACTGTTTGTCACCTGCTGACCTTCTGCTGGTCTTACTCTCTTATTATTAGTAATGTTCAATGCCCCAGTGTGTGGTGAAAATAGTAAAAATAATAATAATTATATAAATAACATTTTAAACATGTTGGTGTGTACTTGACTGAGGTGACCACTGCACAAAGACTCTTCCACTGGTTTGAATGTGATTATTAGCAATGCAATTAAAAGTTGCATCACCTGTTTTTCAGTGTGCCCAGACCCTGTTGACAAGTACCTGGAGGAGACATCAGTGCGCTACATTTCACCAAGAGGAGCAGTGCAGAGCAAGGACACTGTGCCTCACAGAAGATCAGGTGGGTGTTCTTCTCCTTTTTACACTTTTCATGTTTTCAATTAAACAGGATTTGAGTGAGATTAGTAATGAATGCAGCCAATGGAACAAAGTCATAAGTAACGGTGTGCTCTGATACAGAAGACTGATTAACGCTAAACCTTATGTCACTTTCTAGGTCCTCATCCAGTCATTTGCTGTTCCCCGTCAGGACCCCATGTTGGCCCTTCGCAAACAAAGCCAACTCCTCCTGTACCAAACCGCAAACGGAGAAAAAGTCATTCTTCAGCTGACTGCAGAGAGAAGCAAACATGTGGTAAATACAAATGCAATATAGAGAAGGATCGTCATTTTAGTCTGGTCTGAAAGGGTATCATCATAATAAATTAAATTAACTAAACCACTCCTCTTAACTTGGTTAGACCAACACATGGAACAGGTCAACTGCATTCAGCCTCAAACAGGATTGGTCAGTAAAACTTAAAATTACAAAATGATTACAAAAAGAAGCCAGAACACTTCAAATACCAAAATCTATGTGCATATGAATCTCATTATTTGCACAATGATTTATCGGTTTTCCCTTCCACTGCCTTCTTTCATGGGGTGGGGGACAGCAGATCTTCAATGGAAAGCAAAAGTCAACACACTTGTGGACTTCTTGTTGTCATCTCAGAGTCTTAGTGTTGAAGTGTGTTGTAAAGGTTAGCTGGACTAGGACAACTTGGTCAGATTTCTGGTGGACTGACATCTACCTCTTCTGATTCCTGTTCCAAGTGATTTTCACCTTCCCAGGCTTGTTGACTGAGTCCTACCATCTTGCTGACACATACCTTCTCTAAAACTGCACAAACTTCTGTCTGTCAGATGAAATTTAGCTTGTAGCTAATTCTGGTACGGCTGAGAGCCATGCACTGTCCCTGAGGAGATGTTGATGCTGCTTTCCTTTGTCTTTGCTGATCTGGGAGTTAGCCTTTAAAAGTAGGCTGACTGTCCCAACAAGAGCCTTCTCACTCCACTTCTGCCTGTGTGGACCTCAATGCCAGTCGAGAAACTTTGGGGTCCTTGGAGTCTCTACTTCATAGCCTCCATTGTTCATGTTATCACAAATTCTTCAGTGAAATCACTGAAAGGGAGCTACAGGATGTGGGTAGACCCATACCTAGAGCAGCAATACTGAAGCACCTTGGCAGGCCAAGCCACCTTGGTAAATATCGGCTGATCTTCTTCTCAGTTGACAATGGAACATCGTAGAGAAGCAGGGATGATAAAACCTGCTGGTATTTCTAAGGCAGCCCAGATTTGTCAATCTTGGTGAGCCAAGTCTCCAGGTCTCCAGTGGCTTTATGGATGGAAGCTGTGTCCTTCAGGTTGCAGTCAAAGAGTTCCCCCAACTCTTGACTGGCTCTTCAGTCAGTGTCTAAATGCTGGATGGTTAAACAGAACTTGTCCAGCACTAGACATTGACTTACAGCTCATTCTTGCCCATGAGAAGAGCTCTGACTGAGACAGTCAGGTCGTCCTAGCAGCTCTGATCATTGGCTGCATCACACCGATCTCTGTCAGGGTCCCATGCCACTCTACTTCTGCAGTCTTGACCAACATATTCATGGCGAGGGTGAACAGGATGACTTGTCAACATTTAGAAATCATTTTACTAATATTATAAGTAATGCTGGCTTCACCACACCAGCTACATTGGAAGCTATTGAGCAAGGAGGTTAAGTCATACTGCATTACAAACCATTTATAAATCAAAAGTTTTGGCAGTCCCATAGCAATAGGATTTCACCAGTATTGTTCTAAGGTAGAAGTCTGAAATAGATTATTTTTGTCCCGAAGCTGCTGACAAGCCTACTCCTACTCTGTCTTTACAACTCTACAAGTTATCTCCCCATCCTTGCCCAAAATAAGATTAAATTATGCACATGTATCACAAGCCCACGTGATACTGTGTAAGATTCCCCGAGAAACACGATGGAAGCAGTATTGCCGATATATTCTTTCTGGTGTGCATTGGCCTAGAGCAGGCATGTCCAAACTATTCCACAAAGGGCGGTGTGGCTGCAGGTTTTCGTTTCAACCAAGCAAAAGCACACAGTTTGACCAATCAACTGTCTGAAGACTGAGATCAGTTGATTAACTGAGTCAAGTCTGGTGTTCTGCTGCTTGGTTGGAACGAAAACCTGCAGCCACACGGCCCTTTGTGGAATAGTTTGGACATGCCTGGCCTAGAGCATACCTACATACACACACTCCTTTTTCGTATCCTTAGTTAGTATAGTAGATAGATGACATTGTGTGTTTTAATATAATGTAAAGAAATGCTTTCAAATCTGTATGCTGGTCTGTTTAATGTTTCACTAGAGTTAATGCTGCAAACCTCTGCAGAACTCCATAATACTATGTTAGTGACTGTTGTTGTGGTTAATTTGAATGAAGGGATTTTGACTCTTACCCTGTGCTCTCCTCCATCAGATATCCGCCTCCGGGTTCGCGCTGAATACTGCCAACATGAGTCTGCCCTACAGGGCAATGTCTTCTCCAATAAGCAAGAGGCAGTGGAGCGACAATTTGAACGATTCAACCAGGCGAACACTATCCTCAAATCCCGAGACTTGGGCTCCATCATCTGTGACATCAAGTTTTCTGAGCTCACCTACTTAGATGCCTTCTGGAGGGACTACATCAATGGATCATTGCTAGAGGCCCTTAAAGGGGTCTTTATCACAGATTCCTTAAAACAGGCTGTGGGCCACGAAGCTATTAAACTGCTTGTCAATGTCGACGAGGAGGACTACCAAGCCGGTCGGCGCAAACTGCTCCGTAATTTGGTCACAAGTGGAGGGAGCCCACCAGGAGCTAGCAAAGACTCTGAATCTTAGAGAAACTGTCCAGGTGGTAGCAAACAGGAGGAACGCTGTTGAGCCTCCCCCACAGGGAATAGAGTGGTTGTGGTCGTGTCGTTTGAGGTGCCTGAAGTGTGCACCTGAAAGGAACTAAAGGACTCCTAGCCACCGCATTGATTCCTTAAGAGCTAAGGTCATATCTACTTGGCACCCCTAAGCGTAGCATGCAAGGTGATTGGAAACTATGTTAGCAAAAAGAAGTAGGTGCATACAGGTTGACATTATTTTGAATGTTAAACTGTTCATTTTCTTCAAGGAGGAGATGGCTGATTCATGGGTGCATTGAATTAAACTAATTTCTTGTTTCTTGTATGTTAGCTCATTGAAACACATTTTTGTTAACACTGATAGTTGATATTCACAACCTGTTCAAAATCCAGTATATTTCAATACAGGAAACGTGCTTAACGCTGACAAGTTACTTCCAGTGGGAGTTGTACTTTAATGTCAAACTTGTTTATCTTTCTTCCAGGTTTTTCAGGTACATAACAGATTGATTGGATTAATCGAATGACAGTTTTTTGTACGTTACTGAAAGCCACAGACCGTAGGACTTATTATTAGCTTTTAAGCTTGTTATTATTTAAGCTTATTTAAGGTTATCCTACTTTCCCAAGACCTTCAGGAGTTTCCCTGTCTGTGAAGATGAACCCTTACAGAGCCTTTTTTTTATTGGCTTGTATTTTGTCACTGTTGACGTCATTGTGTCTTGGCTTTTTTCTTTTTTCTTTTTTTTAACAAATTCTTTGTTTTGCAACATGGCTTGTTACCAGCAGCTGTAATTCTGGCCTAATTTTAAATGTCCAGTCACTGCCAATATTTAAAATTTTATGGATCGTTCTAATGTGTTAAATTGTATCCAATGAATCATTGAGTCATCCACTGGTGTCTTAGATTTGTTTGGATTTGTAAATCAGTGTCAGTTTCATTGTCAGCCTGTACCTCTGCTCTCTCAATGTCTCACTCATGTTCACACATGATATAACTAAATATTGTTTTAAATGTAAAATGATACCCAATTACAAATCAGCAGAAGGTGAAAGTCACATCCAGTGTGTTTAGAATTGTCTCAGTTGTGCAGGTGGTAAGATGCCAAACAATTTAAAATGATCCTTTTGTTAAGATGAAAATATTTCACCCAGCTGCACTTGAACTTGTGTAATAAATCCTCAGCAGTATCCTCTGTGGACATGTCATGCCTCCTGCTGGACGAGGATGTAGTTCAGTCCTGATGCTCTGAAGGCAGCATGAGCAAGTTATGTAATCACTTCTCTATCCAGTCGCTTGACAGCCTGTTGGACGTGTAGAGACAACCAGGAAAAGACAAGTGTCCTCAGTTATATCTCAGTTATATCCTTCTGTCAGTTCGGGAGCTTTGGCATTCACAAATCAAACAAGGGATTGTTTATTAAGGGTTTGAAACAGATAAAACTAGCACTGTGTGGACCAACACAATAGTAAGCTATATAGCATGTTATTCTCTACAATCTAGTGCGCAGATCTAGAACACTGATTTGCTTCTAATGGTAGAATTCCACTTTTAAAGTGTGGTCTGAAATGCTAATTTACCAAAATGTGAATTTATATTCATTTTTTTTGGTATATTGTGGATTAACAGGATACATTAGGTTAACCTGATTTTAGGCACTCATAAAATACACTCAGGCCACTTTACAAGGCACACGTTTCTAGTTTTGGGACTGCCCCCAGAGGAGATTCAAGATACTGCTTCATGCTGACATGATCTCATCACACAGATTTTGTAGCTGCACACTTAAAGTGCAAGTCTCCCATCCCACCTCGAATTACAGAAGCCGTACTCTCAACTGAACAGGATTTATTTTCTTCAAGCTGCAGGATTTCACCAAGGCTGGTTATAAAATGCATCTGATCTGAAATAATGTTTAGTTATGAAAAAGTTTTTAGCAGATCAGTAGCTTATATAGACTGGTACACATTCGTCCCATACAGCTTGTTATTTTTGAGTAACTAGTTGGTTGAGAAACTAACTATTTGTTTTAGTACATTGTGCACAGCATTAAAAGCTCCTGACATCCCAGCTGTTTTTGTGGCCAGAAGTCTGTGGGCAACTGGTAGCTCAGCCTAGTCGAACACATTTACTGACAGTTTATCCATCCAGTTTTTACCTCTGCACTTTATCTTCTTGCAGAGGCAAAACACAGTGCAAGGTAGAACTTCACAGTTCCAGCTTTTTTTTCTCCCATACAGATTGAATGAGTGTTCAAGTGCAACTTTTCAAAAAAACGTCAACCAGACAAGAGTGTCAGTGGTGGATAATCCTGCAAAATCCTGGATTAGGTTAAATGAGAACATCCTTAAATTCCTTGCTTTCTATAGTATCCGAGCACAGAAACTAGTCCTATGCGATGTTTGTTTATAGAATGATTGTGGCAAACATTTAATTAATAGATACTTGTCAATTGCAGGTCTGATGGAATTTCTACTTTCCTGTATCAAAGTCAGACACCCTCACACCGACCCCCACTCTTTGACTTTTGAGTATCTGCATAAAGGACACACTACTCACTGTATTGGCCCTTAACATTTTCATTCAGCGTAAATCGTAAAGTGCATAATTATCCAATATGGACACAATTCCTAGGAGCACTGGACTCAAGTCAACATTGATGTCAAGGAGGCACTGTAGTCTGACATCTGGAAATCCTCCAATTTGTGATTCAAAAAGAGGAAATAATTTGACATGTTTGAAATGTCAATACTGGTGTACCATGATTGGTTCTGACTCAAAATACCGTTGTTTGGAAATGTTTAATATCAGTGATAATATACCAATATATCAAAGATGAAGCATAATGCTGTTTTGTGATGAGATTATTTAGATTTTGTAACAGAAGTAGAATAGAGATTGACATTTTAGTAAGAGTTGTCATTTAAAATGCCAGTCTCTAATGCTGCTATTTAACATTTTTCATTGATATTTCTGTTATTCCGTGCACATAGCCAAATGGTTGACATTAAAAAAAAATGTGTGTACCCTTTTAAAAGTTCAGTGTATGTTTGTACCAAATATATTCCTCTTGCTAAAACACCCTAACTAATCTGGGCTATCATACCATCCATGGGTACATATAAAAACACAGACTCTGTTATTGTGAATTATACAGAGTAGGCCAACAATTTACATTTGAACTCCAGTGGAATTTCATGTAAAGGTTGAAAGTTAGTATCTATTACATAGGTTGGTGTATGTTATGTTGATTGTATGTTAAGTTAGTTGTCAAATGCAGCTGTTGCTTACACAAAATTGCATGTAACCTGTTCTCTTCAGAAATGTCATAGAAACTCACAGTGCTAACCATTTGTAAATAGCTTTATTGGATGTCAGAATTTCTTACTTCAACTTTGCGTTTCTTTCAGCCAACAGACAAGCAGGACTGTTATCAATGAAATGGGCGGATTTTGTTAAAAGTCCCAGTCCTAATTATTATTATTATAATTTATGTCACATGACAAAACATCTTTTGGTGGAACATATTTTAAATAAACTGCTTCCTGATCTAATGCTTTTTATGGGCTACACCAACATTTTTAGAAATTTGGCCCAAAGCTGTCATTGCTTTGACACAGAACCCCTGTCTGTCTTTTTATGATGTGAAATGTTTGAATACATGTTCAAACTGTGTGCTGATTTACATTAGACTGGTCTTGGGTGCATCTCACTTCTCATAGATGTGAGAGTCCTCATTGACTTACCTCTTGCTCCTCAGCTTGTCAGCTCACAAGATGAAAAAGAAACATACAAAGAACAAGAAATCCAGGCAACACAGTTAGTCTGAGAGATTAGACAAATCAAGTTTATTCAGGCCATGAATGTTCTTGCGTAGGCTTGATTGTAGTTTATGTCAGTGTGAACCATACTCGGTAGGATGGCATTGCTTTCAACTCGTACACTAAATTAAATGATAAAATATTTGATTGTTATTCCTGTTGACTTGTTGACCAAAAAAACTAAACTTTGCTCTGTTTTTATATGTCATAGATACGCACTGCTAGAGTGGGTGTGCTGTCAGTATGATCCAACTTTGCACAAAATAGATTAAACAGATTTATGAAATTGTGTTAGTCCTGTGTACGTGTTGATCTAGATCAGGGGTGGGCAACTATTTTTCCTTTGGAGCTACATGATAACCCAGATTTTTATGGGGGGGCCAAACACATTTTGTCATGCAGTAACAACCTCTCATGTCATCACCAAGATTATTATAGTTAAAGAATACTAGAACTGAAAAAACATTTTGATTTACTGAAATAAAAATAAAAATGAGAGTTTTTATTTTTTCATACATCAATATGTAAACCTTTTTGTTGATATGAAACCTGTTTCATCCATCTGGTTTTATGACTTAATAAATTTATTGGGGCTGAGATGGATCAGACAAATGAAATAAAGGAAACATTTATTGTGACCTTATTGAATCTCGCAACCAACAAATACCCCATTTCTAAAAAACTCAAACTAACACTAAATCTAATAAAAACTAAGCATTTTAAAAAAAATAAAAACGAATTAAACCTAAGAAACACCCTCTAAAAACTCATTAAAACGAACTGAATTTGAAAGCAAAAATTGTCAACAAAATTAAAAATAAAACTAATGAAAAATCCCATTCAACTATTATAACCTTTGTCATCACTATGTTAAATTATAAAACACATACTATGCACTTATTCTCCAGCATTTATTATAATGATCATCACCAAGAAACATCTTATCAAACAGCATCTTATTAAGATGTGCATTTCCTGTACAAAGGGATCTTTTCCTTGCTATTTTGAGTTGAGTTCATTCATTAATGAGGGCAGTTATGTCAACAGCAAATACCAAACCAGCAAACCAATCTTTAATAGTTATTTCACAGTTGACATTTCCTTTCATCACACAAAACTCATGAATCTGTTTTCAGGTCTCACAGTCTTTTGAATACTTTGCCCAGGTTGATCCACCTGACAACATTTAGAACCCAGACCAGTTTTTTTCAATCTCTAACTAACTTGTGTGTAAAGTTTGTCTTCCTTTAGAAACACTTAAAAACATAAAAAACACAGTTTCCATGCAACTGACGACTCTGGTCCAGTTGGTGGCGGTATTACACCTTTAAGCTGGTTTGTCACTGGTCCACCACCACAGACATCTAGACAGAGGAGGGTGAAGCCACCAAGCTACCCGCTACTTGTTGCAGTTATACCAAAACAGTTTGCAGAGACACTCAAGAAGTGAGACGGTTCACTGGTTAGTCAGTTCCTGTATTTATGTCAAGTGGGTTTAGTTACAGTCATTCTTCTTTTGAGGATTAGCGGCAGGTCAGAGTCTATTGGTCAGGCGGCAACCTCCGGGTCTGAGCAGGGAGGCAAACCAGGAAGTGCCTTAAACTGCATTCTACCAAAACTTCCAGCAGGGGACGCTAAGTTTGGCTGCAAAAACATTTCTGTCCATTCATTTCAATTAAAAATGAGAAAACTTCTCACTTGATTTATTTCCTCAGAATTTTTTTTAGGACAACACTATGGTCTCAATCGCTAGTAAAAAATCTTCTTCAAGACAATTTGATGTTAATAGTGTAAATAATGGCCCCATTTAGAAAAAAATAGAAGATAAAGAATCGTATGATTTGGGGCGTGGCTACCTTTGATTGACAGGTCACTGACAAGGCAGCCGTCATCAGGAGAGAAGCAGAACAATGCGTATCTGGCGTACGACACCCTCTGTCCTTTGACTCTCACAGTGGACAAGGAGGAAAAAAAGAAGAAACCTCAACAGAAGAGCGATCCCCCTCCAGGACACACAGATGTGCAATAGATGCCATACATAACAGATCAATATAGCAGATAGAGTAGATAGAGTGTTAGAGGGGAAGGGAGAGACAGAGAAGAACAATGACAACAATAATAGCACTAACCTTAGAATGATTTTTTTGACTAATGATAGTAGTTGTGGTGCTGGTAAATATAATGAAATAACATCGATAGTAACAGTAATAGTAATAGAAGGAACAGGACTAATGTTAATAGTCACAGTTGAAGTGAATATAAATGACAGCAGAAGTGTCTGGAGCAGTAGCAATGATAACTAGAAAATTTCCTCTGGGGAAATTCTGAAAGGGACACGGGGGCTACTGCCAGTGTGTGTACACTATGATGAGATTCTTCAGAGATTTCAAACTATTCCCTTTAACCTCAAAATGTGTGTGTGTGTGTGTGTGAGTGTGTGAAACGTGTATCTGGAGGAGTGTGTGCGCTTACGCGCATTTGTCTGTAAATCGCATAAAGTTACCTGTGTGTGTGTGTGTGTGTGTGTGTGCGCGTGTATGTTTGAAGTGTTTAAGTGTGTGTGTGCATGTGTGAGGAGTGTGTGTATCTGTAACTGTAATCACATCAAAGATCAAAGGCAATCAGATCAAAGCAATCAACAGAATTAACTGACACCTGCTCCAGCTCAGTGACAGCAGAGGTGGACAGACTAGAATTTCTGGCCTCGAACAGAAAGCATTTTTGGCAAAACGATAAAGCCTATCATTGATCCGACTTCACTTTAAGCGTCCTGAGTTATTCCTGAACGTCTACATATGTTGTTTTTTTTTCAGAAAAATGAAAAAATAGCTTTGTTAGAGCGATCTAAAAAAACTGTTCCATCTCCCCTTTTCAGAAATCTTCCTGCGTTTATATGGGAGCCAATGAGGCTGTTGGTGCGTGTTGGTGGATCATTTGTGCATCCTACGGCCAAACTATAATTCTGACAGCTTTACCAGAGGATTGTGAGGGAGAAGACTAATTTTCCTATGTTTCTATGTAAAAATTATTTCTGTAGAGTGGAATTTGCGGCCTGGAGCGCAGTTTTCAAATTTAGTTTTTGACAGTTTTTTCTCTCCCTTTACACTCTGCCGATGATGTCACACACTGACACGAACATTCCGTGCAATACACACCCATTATAATCTCAGAATTTCTCCAAAAATGATCATGGTCATTGAATTGGGATTTATAAAAAACTCTATGACCTATCGAAACGTGGATTTATACAACGATACACAAGACTTGTGTCTACTGTTTAAAGTTTAAATGGAGTCTCTAGATGAAATTATGCTGGAGAAGTAGACGTTTGAAAATCTCCAATTATTGTTCTTTTTCGCAATTTTTTTTTCGGCCGTCCCATTCACTTCAATGCAAAATTCGTATTCTGTAGAGAAAAGTAATAGCACACCAATCCTGATCAAACCGCATGTTTTGATATATAATTTGTCCTGCAACTCTTCAAGTTGTAGGACTAGTAGCAAAATAGTGAAATTGTGAAATTGCAAAATTGCGTCCGGAAGAGGAAGAAGAAGAAATCCACAGTATAACAGTAGTGCAGCACTGGTCCCTACAGCTATTGCTGGATGGGACCAGCCCCGTGGCCCTAATAATAAATTAGAATATAACTGATGATATAATAGAAGTGGGTTTCTAGCAGCAGGCGCAGCAACAGTCTGGAGCCAACCATGATGCCTGTTGAGGATCATAGTAGCAGTAGAGAAGCCAAAGCTTAGTGGTGCTTCATTTGCTCTACTGCTCCATCAAGTGGATAATAAAGTAAAACTGTGCTTAAATGATAATGCCAGTAAACAAATAATATTCTCATTAATAACGTGTCTGTTTCTCTGATAGAATGATGGCAGGGACAGAGGGGAAAATTGAAACAAATTGTGGAGAGGGTTGTGATATGAATGTGTTACTAGGGACATGTTACACATAAAATAGGGACAAGATTTTATTTATTTTTATTATATATATTTATTATTATTATATTTATTATTATTTTTAGATGATTTCACCTGCTTTAGAAAATCCCCTTTCACCACCACAGATGAAGCTGGGTCACAGAGAAAAGCAACAGCAAATTTATACAAGTTGTGATTGTGAAGGAAATTTGGTGTTTCCTGCATGGTGGGACATGAGGTAGGCGGCGACCTACTTGATATTCAAGACACAAGGAATTGTGGGAACTGACTCTGTGAACTTAACAATGATAACACCATGAGAGAGGGGAACATGTTGACCAGTGGGCTCTGTCCTGATGTGATGTTTAGGGCAGGAAGATAGGGCCGCATTGAGTCTTGCTGAAAAGCCAATGCTGAAAAGTGCAACAGTCATAAGTCGAGCGGTGTATGGGACTTTGTTGTATTATAAAATAGCCATTCGGAATTGTGCGATGTATGGAATACGAATGTGCTAATAAAACTTGCTGAACAGAGTATTGAGTGCTTTGTGTTTGGCCAGCTCACCCATTAACTTAGTGCAGTTGTCAAAATTGCCACGACAGGATATACATTTTTCTGTCTTTCCCAATACTCTAGGGGGGTTCTGCAGTCTTTCAGTGTTTGGTTCACCCTAAAGGGTTAATGCATCACGCCATAATGTTTAGTGTTCAGTAGATTGTGCAGCATGAGTCTAACTTGAGACATCCTGATGCAACAATCTGTAGACAATGAAAAAGCTGCATGTTACTGAACAATAAGTTAAGTTTAGTGCTTCTTTAGTGGCTCTGCTTGACGTTCCCTTTAAGTGTTCAGACAACTAGAAAGTGTACTGCATATGTAGAACTTCATATTATTAAGTGGTGATAAGTGCAACTGTGAACAAGGAAGTATACTGACAGTGCATTGACTTAGTGAGTAATGGCACATTTTTTTTGGCTTGTTAATCACTCTCATAAATGTCCATTTATTGCTCATGTCTCTCACTCGTAGGATCGCATGACAGTTCATGTGTTCTGAAGCTTCTAGGATCTGAAGTCCTTTTTACTGTAGGGTTTGTTTCCCAAGAGACTATCCACCTCAGATATCATGGACAGTGATAACTTCGGAAGAACCTGTGGAATTAGAAGAGAGAAACAATTACTGTACTTTCTCAAACTATTTATTTATCTTAACTACAGAGCTTTAACCCTTTATCAGGCAAAGAACCATATTTGGTAACTTGAGCGGACATCTATAACAGGTCTCCTCGTTCTCCGTGAGCTCATAGAACCACATGGATTTCTACATCACACATAGTGACACTGTGTCATCTGACCAATCAGTAAATCATACAAGATTCAAGCTTTCCTTTATTGTCATTGTATTAAAAAAGTATACAACTAAATTTACCTGTGCTTCTCATATATAAGGTGCTTTAAAAAAGACATTTAGACATATGTAATAAGTAGTCTAAAAATATAGTAAATAGTTTAAAGGTAAAAGATAAAGTGGTGATGGATGCAGATGATGTGTTATTGTCTATTTAGGGTTGCTGTGGGAAAGAGACTATAATAAATACAATAATAATAATGACTTAATTGACCTTGATTTGCAATATAAAAATTAAACATTTTGCAAAAAGTCTTGTAATATCCTCCAATAACACTTCAGGGTTGACATTTTCAATTTCCAGGAGTGCCCTATAAAGGGTTAACTTGAAAAACAGCCCTATATCATAGTGTCACACTGCAAAAACCAACTGACAAAAAATAAGAATAGAATAAAAATAGAATTAAGCAAATACATGCTTGAAACAAGTAAAATTATCTGCCAGTGCAGTCAGTAAATTTTTCTTTGTAAGAATTCTTTAAATAAGTAAAAATATCTCGGCACTAGAAAAACTAATGATATGTTGAAATAAATCCAAATATTCTTATTTTGAGCAATTGTGGCTTGAATAGCCCGACTGTAGTAACAGTAAAATAAGCCAGCAATACTTGAAACGAGCACGTTTTGGTGATAGAAAATGCTTTTAAAATAGCATTCAACCTACATGCAACTAAAACTCTCAATTGGAGCCAATATTTTAGCTAAAAACTCATCATATTGTGAATAGCTTGAAAAGCATGAAAAAGCTCATAATGTCAATCCTAAAAATAAGTCTTTAAAGAATAAGATAATCAAATAAGCACATAATTCAGTGTTTGTGTGGACAGTAAGCCACAAAATGATGAGAATTCTTCCTGGTCAGCAGTGTTCCCAATTTTGGTAAAAAATATTGTGACTTTCATTCAATCATGTCTTTGTTCTCAAAATATTTGCCTCCAACCTTATTATCAACTTCTCAGTTAACATGCATGTGTGATATGATTTAAATGTTTAGAACATGAGTAGAAATGTTGCTGATGAGCCATATAAGTTTACACATTAATGGGTTTATCAGTGATGTTGCATGCACATTTAAAGAGATTACTTCCAAAAACAAAACAAACACAAAAGAGCACAGGAGAGTAAATCATACCTACATGTGTGTTGACTCAGTTACATTCATATTAATATTTGACAGTAATACAGAATGCCTGAAGCCCTTCCTGCATCAGATTACATTCAATCTTTTCATTTTTGTCATCTGGTGCATACACTTTGGGTTTTCCTTTACAAAATTGAAGACATTTCCACCATGAATTAATGCAAAAAAGTAAATAATGTATCAGAATGCATGAAATGAAGTGTTTAATGCTCAAAAGTACCTGTTCCAGGCATGAACATATATTTATATATTAGCAAAGATCACCTTCTATTTTTGTTCCTATAACATCGCTGGACCTTCCTGTTGTCAGGTTCTAAGTAACGCTTTTTGAACAACTGGAGGTTCTGACTGGCTCTACACAGATGCTGCAAATGTCTATGTATCTAATTTCTACCACTGGTTCTGTCTCATGTAAAATTGATTTTTTTTTATTTTAGGTGATTCCAACAAAAACTAGATTTTATCTCTAACAGAAGAATTCTGTTAGGTTCTCACACTTCTCAGTGATGTTAGTCCTCCGGCACACTGGCACTTTGATGCTCAGAGTTTCAATTTAATTTAATTTATATAGCCCAGATTCACAAATCACAGATTTGCCTCAAAGGACTTTACAGGCTGTACAGGGTACGACTCCCTCTGTCCTTTGAGCCTCACAGCGAACAAGGAGAAACTCCTCAAAAAACCCTTTTAACAGGGAAAAAGAAGAAACCTCAGGGAGAGCAACAGAGGAGGGATCCTCCTCCCAGGACGGACAGACGTCGATAGATGTCGAGGAACAGAACAGATCAACATAGTAGAATAGAGTAGATAGAGTGTGAGAGAGGAGAGGGAGGAAGGATAGAGGGGAAGGAACAATGACAACAGTATTGGCACTGATCCTACAGTCAAGTCTATGACTAATAACGGTAGATGTGCTGGTAGATTAAGTCAAATGACAGTGGTACTAATAGTAATAATAGAAGGAATAGGACGAATTCACCCCATGTACAGACCAGGCGGCAACCTCCAGGTCTGAGCAGGGAGGCAAACCAGGAAGTGCCTTAAGCTGCATTCTACCCAAAATTCCAGCAGGGGGTGCTAAGTTTGGCTGCAAAAACATTTCTGTCCATTAATTTCAATGCAAAATGAAAAAACTTCTCACTTGATTTATTACCTCAGAATTTTTTTTAGGACAACACTATGGTCTCAATCACTAGTAAAAAATCTTCTTCAAGACAATTTGATGTTAATAGTTCTAATAATGGCCCCATTTAGACGAAAATAGAAGATAAAGAATCATGATTTGGGGCGTGGCTACCTTTGATTGACAGGTCACTAACAAGGTGAGCCGTCATCAGGAGAGAAGCAGAACAATGCGTATCCACGGCAACGTGGATATAACGTTATATACTGTAGATATAAAAAAGGACGTTTAGCGGTTTGGTCAGTTTTGTTCAGTAAAAATGTCTTGTTCAGCGTTTGGTTGGACTAACAGACACTCCAAGGAGTCGCTGTTCAGTTTTCTGAGGTCAGTAACATACATTTTGTTTTTGTTTTTTGCTAGCCAAAACTAACATCCCAGTTAATGCTCCAGCTAATGCTAACATGAATTAGCAGCAGCTTCTCTCAGTCAGGTTGAGGTGTAGAGAGGCTGTAGTCAGTGATCAGATCCCTCTCCTCCTCCACAGTCCAGATATGGTCTGCTCCCCGTATCAGAAACAAGATGGCGACGAGTGTAACGTTGAACTCGATGCTTCGAACGGGCCACAAACCAATGGGTGACGTCACGGTGACTACGTCCATTATTTATATCCAGTCTATGGTCCAGAGGCTAAGTTCTTGCTGTAGGGTTTGCCTGCTGTTAATTGCCCCTTGCTACATGTTGACCCCACTCTTTATCGGCAGTCCTTGCTGATAAAGGCAATAATTCATCTTAAAAAAAGAAAAAAGAAAAGTTCTCGCTGCATGGACCCCTAAATAAGTCAACAGTATTGATTGAACAGTAAATTACAGAGGCTTCGACTTTGCCACTCGCAACAACGACAAAAAATCACTGCTTCCTGGACAAATAATTTTCAATAAAAGCCTGACCATTAAAAGAAATACCCCCTTTTCATGGTAGTCTTTTAATAAGAAACAGGGCAGGAGCTTGTTCCTATGGGAGTGACACCGGGATGGGATAGGAATAGGATAAAGCAGCAGTAACGGAGCAGGAGGCAGGGAGGAGTTTGATGCAGCCCATGGTATGTTGCTACTTTTAGCTGGGGCAGACTTTGAAGTTGTAAAGCACCTGACAATGCAACCGAGTGAGGAAGCTGAGGATGAAGGACTTACCCTTTGGCTCCATTTGACTTTGTTTTGACACGTCTGGGTTTGTCTGTGAAAAACTGTTTGCAAACCAAAACTAAAAAGAACATTCTGACCTGTATTGCTCTGATATTGTCCATCAGCTGCTCGGTCCTGGAGGCTCCCAGCAGGACAGAGTTCACGCCCTCGTTCCTCAGGCACCACGCTGTAGGAGATACAGGGAGAAGGCTGAATACAATCCCTTAACTGCCACTGGTATGTGGAGGCAAAGAGTGAAGTTGTGAACCACAACATGGCTACAAAGTGACAACAGGTTGTATGTGTCATGTAGTAGTCATGTGTTTTGTGTAATTACAGTTCTGTTTTACCAATAGCCAGCTGGGGCAGAGTGCAGCCTAGTCGCTCAGCAACTGCCTGCAACTCTTTAAGCTTCACCTGCTGCCGGTGGCCCTCCTCACTCAGGATCTTGTCCTTCAGCCACTGATAACCCTGTTAACACAAGTCAGAGCACATCGCTAAAGGCCTGCAGGGATTCTGGTAGTGTAGCCAATCCTGAATGCAACAAATTATGTCTTTTGTTGTTTTCATTTAAGTTAAGCTCTCTCTCTCTTTTTTTTTTTAAAGGGCACTGTTACATGTAAACTACAGCGTTAGGAAACAAACTTAGTAGCAAGGTTATAATAGTTTTGTTTTTTTCATTAGTTTTAGTTTTAGTTTCGTTGTCAATTTTTGTTTTTCAAATTCGTTAGTTTTAATTTTTAGAGTGTGTTTGCTAGTTTTATATCAATTTTTATTTTTTGGGGAAATGCTTAGTTTTAGTTTAGTTTTTATTAGTTGTAGTTGTTTTGTAATGGGGTATTTGTTGGGTGCCAGATTCAATAAGGTCACAATAAATGTTTCCTTTATTTCCTTTGTCTGATCCATCTCAGCCCCAATAAGGTTATTAAGTCATAAAACCAGATAGATGAAATAGATTTCATATCAGCCAAAAAGGTTTACGGATGAAAAATGTTGACAAAGATGAAAACTAAGGATAATTTTAGTTTGTTTTAATTAGTTCTGTAACCACAAAATACAGTTTCAGTTAGTTAACTTTTTTTTTTTTAAATCGTTTTTATTGTTATTTTAGTTAGGAAAAATGTTTTTTCAATTCTAGTTTTCGTTATTTCATTAGTTTAACTATAATAACCTTGCTTTGGAGAATGGAGGTAGAAATCTCAGAGACAGATATCTGAGAGCAAAACTTTCTTTGGCCAAATACAACTTGTGCCAAGTGAGATGTATGTAATTAGATTTGAGCAAATAAATGTATTTGTTGTTAATTAGATCACACTCATTTGCTTGTTTTCAATTTAAATTCTTTTTTTCTGCTCAGTGGTCGCTGGTAGGTAAAGGAAGTAGGCCAAACAAAGGAAGTGGGTGAAGAAGAGGATTAATGGGATTAATAAGTGACTGGATGAAATGTCAGAGGGATGGGACACAATAAGACGACACTGATGAGTGAGTGAAGAAGAGTGTTACCTTCAGCGAGGCGCGTGAATAAGAGGGGATCCCACCGTTGTACTTCCCTGAGAGGATCCCACAGGCCAGTGGAGACCATGTCATCGCTCCAATTCCTGCATGTCCAAAACAGGCCTTGTAATGCAGTAGTTCTCAACCTTTTTGAGTCGCGACCCCCAATTTAACATGCATGTTGTCCGCGACCCCCGCTCACTGAACAGAATCTCACACGCACAGTTCACATCACCCAAAAAAGAAACAAAATGATCAAAAAAGCCACTAAATGACCAAAAAAGACACAAAATGACCCAAAAAAAGAAACAAAATTATCAAAAAGACACAAAATGACTAAAAAAAGACACAAAATGACCAAAAAAGACACAAATTGACCACAAAATAATCAAAGAAGACACAAAATGACCAAGAAACACACAAATTGACCACAAAATGATCAAAACAAGACACAAAATGACAAAAAAAACACACAAAATGCCAAAAAAAAAAGAAGAAATTAAGTGACCAAAAAGACTAAAACACATTAACACATGAACACTTTAACACAGTGGAGAAAGAGCTGACTTCCAAAATGATTTGGCGACCCCCAGAAATCATCTCGTGACCCCAATTGGGGTCGGGACCCAAAGGTTGACAATAGCTGTTGTAATGGACCAAATCAAATGCAGCAAGTTTGTGCTGTTTTTAATGACTTGTTTTGCAGTTTATTGCAGAATTACAATGTGGGATGAAGAGGCGAGGGTTAATATCAAGATTCAATCTGACTGGAAGTGAGAGTGTCACCCTGCTCAACTCTACACAGAGATGCCCCACCTGTAACTGCCCATATTTATGACTGTTTATTATTATCCATACTGTGACTGTATATATCATTTATACATAATGTATTTTTATGCAAAGCTCATATCACTGTATGGGTCAATGACGTGATCTAATCCATTGTCAGTTGGTGTAACCAGTATTTTTTTTTTGCATAAAAATCTGATATCTATAAACAGGAAAACAAAAGTGAACTAAAATGAGAAAAAATTCAATCCACGCTTACATTGCAACATTATGGTATATAGCAAATTTTACATAATTTGTCAAAACTTTAGAAAAAAATGTTTGTTTTTAGAATATGTTCTGCTCAATATTGACGAAATGTGTAAATGTAGAAATACTCAGAAATGTTTTTAAAATGAAGTAATCATATGTATAATGTAAGTCCACTTAAATACACTGTAGGTGGAAAAAGTTAAATATTCTTTAAAAAAAAAATGTTGAAAAATTATTTTGATGTTACACCATTTGACATCTTGCCAACCCTTATGTGTCACTGACCGTATATGCTGCTGATCATATATTTAATAACTGTTTATAGTGTACAAATACATGTTCATCTACCTGCACTGCTGCTATACTGTACATTCTTTACTGTACATATTTCTGTAACATATTCATTCGCTTTACATACCCTAAAGCATATTTTCGATTCATACCTGCACTATATTTATATACTCTGTTCATATGTACATACCCTGCACTTTACTACTCTGCACTTCTGGTTAGATGCTAAACTGCATTTCATTGTCCTAGTGCTTGTATTCTGTTCAATGACAATAAAATTGAATCTAATCTAATCTAATATAATATAATATAATATACGTTCTGTCATGTAATCCACACTGACTGTGACCCATTGCGTTAAGTGAATCGTGGTCTGCATAGACCCATGTTTTAATCACAGGTATTCTGCTGTATATGTGTTTTGCACTTATCAAGCATTTATACATACATGTGCATCTCAATAAATTAGAATATGATGAAAAGTCAATTTCCAGTAGTTCAAGTCAAACAGTACTGAGTCATATAGATTACATACTTTTCAGAGGCCAACATTTACTTATTAAACATACTTTTTAAAATTGGTCTTTTGTAATATTACATCCATTAAATGTAAGCCATAATCATTATATCATAGAAATTAAATAAATTAAGACATGAAATGTTTCATTCTCTGTGTAATGGATCTATAGACATAAATACACTTTTTTATGATATTCTAATTTATTGAGATGCACCTGTATATTGATCAAGGCTCACAGTCTATTTGTGCCATTGACCAATCAATGTAAATGTGGCTTACAAGTTCAAAACACATATACAGCTAGATATTTGTGTGATTAGAAATGCTCTCTGTGCCAATTACACTTTGGAAAAAAAGACTAGAATTGAAAAAAAAAACACAGAGGATCTCAGTCAGTGTGGACTGAAGCATGTGATAGAATGGAAGTCTTTCTGTTGCATTAGATGTGTGTTAATGGATGTTAAAAACACTTCCAGTGGGGACTGGCTGGAAGACACCAATGGCTTAAACAAAATAAACATTCCATGAAATACCCCCACTACAACCCTTAGCACTGCTAATTAAAAAAAAAAATATTATAATTAATTAAATAAAAACAAGATAGATAATAAAACGTTATACAAATGAAGAGGGTTTAATTTATCATAATTAACCCTCTATGGTACGGTGTTGCCCCATTTTTGGCCTGTCAAATTTCTACAATGCATGTTTTTTAGTGATGCGATACTTTTAAAAAGAGGGAAGAGTATAGGGAACCAATAGCAATGCTTTAATTTGTCACGTGACCTCCAGGAGGCCATATTGAAACCCTTTTTTGCAGACTTTTCCAAAGGAAACAGCTTTGCCATTTTGCGCAACAAAAAAATCACTCAAAACATTATTTTCGTGGCACTTTTCCAACTGGAAAAATATATATTCCTACTGATAGTTGAGTAAACCTTCATTTTTGATAGTTTAATACACTTAGACTGTTCCAGACATTCATTTCAATGGGTTGTTGGTTCAATGGTTCAGTGTTTCCTACAGGCAACATTCAGACAAGAAAAAAAAAAGTTCCTTTCATAATGTTTTTAAATTTAAAATGTAAAATGTAACTGTTGAAGCTACTGAATCTTTTACACATGTTTATTAAATAAATGATGTTAAAATTAATTTTAAAAACTTTCTTTTTCACTTGTGTACCATTATGGTACAATGCTGCCTACGGGCAACAAACCCCAAAAACTTCAGAAAAAAAAGAATTATAAAATTTCTTCAGATTATGTTTATTTAGTTTTTTTTCCCCTAACTGGCATCATAATGCCTACCATAGAGGGTTAAGTTGAATTCTTACAACATATTTTACCTATCTTGTGGTAGAGTTCAGGGAGTTGAATCTCCACCTTCTCCCTCTGGAACATGTGATACTCTGCCTGTTCACAGATGGGTGGAATCTGGTTGAACTGTCGAGCCACTGAATATGCCTCCTACAGTAAACACAAGGAACAATTTCACAGTAAACAACTGCTGTGTCTTAACAGATCCAACATTTATGACCTGGTCAAAAAATGCACCATCAGAAAACCTCCCTAAACCTGAGTGCATAAATGAATCCTCTATGGTACAGTGTTGCCCTCAGACAACATGGCTATTTCTTGCAAATTTCTACAATGCATGTTTTTTAGTGATGCAATACTTTAAAAAAGAGGGAAGAGTCTAGGGAACCAATAGCAATGCTTTAATTTATCACGTGACCTCCAGGAGGCCATATTGAAACACTATTTTGCAGACTTTTCCAAAGGAAACAGCTTTGACATTTGGCGCCACAAAAAAACTTGATAGTTTCATGCAATTTATTTTCTAATTAAATAATGGAAACTTGTTTAAAAATGCTTACTGAGCTTACTAGCATTATTGTGATGTTCCTTTTTCCTGTGGAAGTGGTTTTAGTGGCCGGTCTGGAACCGGGGACCTTTCCGCCGCTCATCTATTGGTGATTGTGTTAAGTCACTGAGACTTGAGATAATATCAAACATGTTTGATCTAAAGCCAAGACTAGGAAAAGACTGATATGAAACAGAGCAGATTACTACCTTAAACTTAACCATGGAAATGACTCCAGTAAAACTCCTAAATTTACTAAGGACTTTCAGTTTTTAGTCTGGGACTGGGGAAATCTTTTGGTGTAAGCCCAGCATCAGAAAATCTAAATGGGGAGAACCTGAAGAGACCTAAACAGATGGTGTACTTCACCACTGGCATCATTTAACCTATTCAGGCTGAATACTTTGGACCTGACACCAACTCAGGATCTCTGTAACAAGGCACCAAGTGGACTCATGAATGCATTTCTGAGCTATTTTGAGACTTGTGCATGAACTCACCATGATTTCCATGGAGGTCCATCGTGATGTGCCCCAGTACATGGCCATCCCCTGGTTGATCACATGGGTCATTGCCCTCACCGTCTCTGCCAAAACAGCACAAATTAGCTAAGAAGCAAAGTTAGAGCAATCATCAGACAGACTACAAAAGACAGAAGAAACAGGTCTAGGAAGCAGAATATTCCCTTCCACTATAACACCTAGATACAGCTCAAGTGTTTCCCACAGAGTATTTACAATGCTGAGAGTTCTCATCCATGCACTGCAAAAAAAGAAAAGTTGGGTGAACTAAAAATTTCAAGGCAACAAACTTCTATACAATTTTAAGTTGGAAAATTAAACTAAATATTTTAAGTTTTGTTTTTGAGTTTGCTCAACTCTGAATTCAGATTTTTTAACTCATAATTTTACATTGTAATAACTTTTAATCCTTACTTCTGCTAACTTCTGCAATGTGCTGAATTGGCACGATTGTAACGCTGCTATGAAATGTCAGCTAATGTTGCAACCACGATTTTGAGTTAGCATTGATACGCTAATGGCTACTTTTGTAGTTGTAACAAGCGGCGCTGCTAGCATCAGTTAGCCGCTAGCATCAGTTAGCCGCCAGCATCAGTTAGCCACTAGCTTTCGCTAATGACCGAATTTCACAACAAAGAAATAAGAGTTAGCAGAACTATTGTCCCTTGTTTTGAACCCCAACTTAAAGATATAAGTTGGGGTTCACAAACTTGTTTTTGAGCAGACAAATTCCTTCCTTTGTTGTGCTAACTTACATTATTGCCCTAAATGTCAATAATTTATATTTCCAAGTTTTACCAACTTAAATCATTGTTTTAGGCAAAAAATACAAGTTGGCTTTTTTTGCAGTGTGGTTTGCTGTCCTTTTATTCTCTTTCCTGTCCTCTGCGTGTTTGACAGAGAGCAGGCTGAAAACAAAGAGTAGAGTCTGCGGTGGAGCCAGGGAACTACGTTAGGTGAAGATTATATTTGTATTTGAAGAAGATTATATTTTTCAAATTGTCAGAAAATTTTCATTTTGACTTGAATATCACTTGCATAAAAGTTGATTAAATAAACACAGAGAACCAGACTGATGTGTGGGAACCTTCTATAGGTGTGTTAGGATCCGGGCGATTCGCGAACACCACGTCTATGTACTCCAGCTGAAGTCTCTCCAGCGATGCCCTGAGACCTGATTTATCAAGGCAATTATGTATTTTATTAGCACATAAAAGCATTTGATGTTATGTGGCTACGTTGTTTTTCAAACAAATATATGTACTTTTGTTGTTGTATTATTTGTTGACAATGGTAACATCAAGTCTTACCTTCGATTATATGTTTTCTAGAAAGTCCTCTTTCCATTTCTGCTCTGCAAAACAAACATCTTTAATGTCATAGCTCACCTTTTAAACATTCTAATATATATTATATATGGCTCATTGCTATATTGAATACATAAGAACAAAGCGCAAACCTTTTGTGCATCTAAATAACTTCTTTATAAAATGGCATTGATAATATCAGTCAGACAGAAAGATGATTTCTGGTGGGATGCAGTTACCAGTTAGCCTGACTAACACCAGACTAATCACAAATGAGATTAGTCTGGAAACCAGCCGTTCATTTCTCCGTATAGGAGGTGTGGTTTACGATCCTCCGGAGCCGTTTATTGGGCGATACGAATGTCTATCAAAAGCGTCTGTAGGTAGCTCTTAGCCAATTGTATCAGTTATATCAGATGATGTATTAGAGCGACAGAAATTGATGTTTGTTGTGTGTGTGTCTGTGAGAGAGTGTTGCTTGCTGTTTTGCTTCTCCAGTTCTCGCTTTCTGAAAGATTATTTATTTTCACGCTTTATTCCCCCTCATGTCATTCAGCCACACACATCCACTGATTTTATGGGGGTCTCTGGGGGCTCCGCTGTCCCCCGGCTCGTAGCGAGATCACCGGCGTTACGGTAGCGGGGCTATTAGCGGGGCTAGTAGCGGCGCTATTTGGTAGATTAGTAGATTAGACTTTTCCCAAATCCTGTCGGAAGCAAGGCTAAAGCATCCTTTTTCGTGGTGAAACAGGAGTGTAAAGTCAAACGTTGGTCTTCTTTTAAAATCAACTTTGGCTCTAAACTATTTAAAACACCATCTACAGCTAAAGAGAGTTTCGCGTCTGCTGCAGCCATGTTGGATCCGTAAGAAAACTACAAAACTACAAGCTTCCGTCTACCGAGTAGTACGCGCTATCGTCTTGCCGTCCCTCCCCGTTATCTGATTGGATCCCTAAAACAGGGGTAAGAAACGGCCCTGGTTTCCAGACTGCCTGGAGGTTCGAAATGAAATTCGAGCGTGCAAGGCAGTATGGGTATACCCAGGCTAGTTAGTAACTGGATCATGTATTGACAAAATAGCAAAACTACCAGAGAAATCTAGCGACTGACAAGGACACAACCAGTGTGCAACTCGTTTGGCTCTCATTGAAGGCGGTCGCATTGTTCTCTCCTCTCCCTTTCCTTATCTCCCCTGCTGTGCCTCATCTACCAGGTGACTCCACTCTAGACATGTTTCCCACAGGACATTCAAGTCCTTTAAAGTTCTTTTTTTATTATTTTTTTATTAATCTAAACAAAACACAACATAAATCACCAATGGACAAACACAGTAAAAAAAAAAAAAAGGAAAGAAAAGAAAAAGAACAACAACAACAAAATCACAAAACCAACCTAGATAAATAAATAAATAAAACAATAATAAAAAAGAACTTTAACACATTAAACAACATTAAAACTAAACTAGACACCAACAAACATCAAACATAATTACCACATAAAACATACAGTATATCAGTAAATAATAACCTAAGAGAAAATAATAAAGGGTTACGTTAAAGTCCTTTAAAGTTCTTAAAAGTTCTTGACTTTGCTGTTTAAGAAGGTGTGGGATCTAAGGTTGGAGAAAACATACGTTCACTCACATTTCAGTTCTTTGCTTAATAAACTGGCCTTTCTCTGTAGTGTTGTGAAAACGTTTGGAACATAAAACAGCTTTTTAACCAAGGGGTACCGCTTTAGTGTCTTATTTGCATGACAAAGCTCTCATGTGTAGATGTTTATCTCCATTTAATTACCATAGTTTCCATGTTGTGGAGATACAATGTTCATCAATAACAACCTTGTGTTTTTATGGGAGAATAATAAAATGACCTGGAATGTATTACACATCATTACATGTGTTATTGTTACGTCTTTCTGCAGTGTAATACCTTAGCTTTTGACTAGTAGGGAGTATATCACATTCATTGCATATGTAGTAAGGAAGACAAGAAGGAGAGAAAAAGAGAACATACTTTCCGCCCCAGAAGATTTTGGTGGTGATGACTAAACTGGAACGCCTGCATGTGAAAACATATATAAAAATAGAAAATAGACTGTGTTAATTTCCTTCTCTAAAAATGACACCAATACTTCAATAACAAATATATACAAACTACAGTAATATCGAGGACAGTGTACAAAAAATAAGATATAGGAGATACAATATTACCTAACATTTCTGTTGACAGTTAATGTCCTGGCAAAACAACAACAACAACAACAAGAAAAAACACTACAGCCGAAAGAGTGCTTTCATGTAGCCGTTTATGAACTGATGACCAGAACTGAAATTTGAATTTTCTTAATGTAATGATTCCTTTGTGAATCAGGGGCCAGATTCACAAAGCATTCTTGAGAGAAAAATGCTTCTTAAGTACTTTTTTTTTGTTAACTTTGCTCTTAAGACTAAATTTAAGACGATTTGGTATTCATGAAGAAATTCTTATATTTTCTTAAGTTTTTTCCTCAGATAGAACTTGAGAACAAATGAGATTCTTGAAAACAAAGATCTTAGATTTCTTCTTTCATTTCTTCACAACTTTAAGAGAAGCCCTCAGCAGTCTTAAAACAGCTACAGTGAAAAGGAAAGTCTTAATATTTATTTACCTGAACAACCTCAGGAGTGATCTCACATACGACAATTCTTAAGAAAAAAATGGTGAATACCATTTAAGAACATTCTTAGGAAAATCTTATTTTTTTTCTTAAGAATTTTCTTAAGTTTTATCTTAAGAACACTTCGGCCTCAGTTCTAATCTAGAATTGGTCGTCTGGGGTGCTTGCAAACTTACAGACTGTGAGTTTTAGAGGGACTGTCTTGATCAAAAAACATGAGATTCATTTAACCATTCAGATTAGGCTCCCCTTTCTGTCACATGCAGATTTTCAGTCACATTTTTATAGGTTTTGGCACCAAACGTATATTGTTGGGTTTAAGAAAATATCATAGTTTTGGGTTAAAAAAAACATTAACCAAGTGATTTCGGCCACAATGGGCTTTCTGGCAGAACTTTCTGGAAGCATAACTTCTGTAATGCTGACAGATCAAAGTAGGCTGGGTTTCTTAAAGATACAGGCACTAAAACGAAGCGTTTCAGACAGAGGGCTATACAAGTATTTAAACAGAATATATGTGTTAAACAGAAAATAATGTGTTTTCTGAACATTAAAGCATGTAAACATGTTTAATAGAAAACCAAAATACAAGTATGGGCCAGAAAAAAGGAGCATGATATGTCCCCTTCAAGATTACAAGTCAGCACAAACTAAAAACACAATCTACCTCCATCCTTTCTTCTTTATGATGCTTCCCAAGACACCTTCGGCCCTGAGAAAGGAGATGGAGAGAGAGAGAGAGAGAGAGAGAGAGAGAGAGAGAGAGAATGTCTTTTGAAGTTAAATGACTAAAGATAAATTGAATTGTTCATAAAATGTAATACATTTCCTGAGCCATACTAATTAACACATTGACCACACAGTATGGTAGAAGATGTGATTCACACATTCAGAGAGGAAACTGAAAGTTTCAGCTGCATATATTTATATATAGTGTTTGATCTACACTGCAAAAAAAGAAAAGTTGGGTGAACTCAAAATTTCAAGCCAACAAACTTCGATAACATTTTAAGTTGAACAATTAAACTAAATATTTTAAGTTTTGTTTTTGAGTTTGCTCAACTCTGAATTCAGATTTTTGTCAACTCAACTGTAAGTTGTACCAATTTATAATTTTACATTGTAATAACTTTTAATCCTTATTTCTGCTAACTTCTGCAATGTGCTGAATTGGCACGATTGTAACGGCGCCATGAAATGTCAGCTAATGTTGCGGGCCACAATTTTGAGTTAGCATTGATACGCTAATGGCTCCTCTTGTAGCTGTAACAAGCAGCGCCTCTAGCATCAGTTAGCCACTAGCATCAGTTAGCCGCTAGCATCAGTTAGCCGCTAGCATCAGTTAGCCGCTAGCTTTCGCTCATGACCGAATTTCACAGTTTTCCCCCATTTCACAACAAAGAAATAAGAGTTAGCAGAACTATTGTCCCTTGTTTTGAACCCCAACTTAAAGATATAAGTAACAACAACTCACAAACTTGTTTTTGAGCAGACAACTGGCTTGCTCCGTTGTGCTAACTTACATTATTGCCCTAAATGTCAATAATTTATATTTCCAAGTTTTACCAACTTAAATCACTGTTTTAGGCCAAAAAATACAAGTTGGCTTTTTTGCAGTGTATGCACATTGTGTACAGACTGTGTTTAATGACCTCTTTGTGTCACCATGTGTTTCGTCTTTGGACACTCTTGGGACTGGTACGAGCATGATTAGAATTCATGAATTAATAATAATTATAATAATAACTAGAAAATTTCCTCTGGGGGAAATTTTGAAAGGGCCACGGGGGCTTTGATGGGGCATCATTACACTATGATGAGATTCTTCAGAGATTTCAAACAATTAATACCAGTAATGTTATGATACTATTCCTCTTCAAGTATTTATTTATACAGCAACCTATGCCCTTTAACCTCAAAATGTGTGTGTGTGAAACATTTGTATCTGGAGGAGTGTGCGCGCTTACGCGCGCATATGTGTGTGTGTGTGTGTGTGTGTGTGCGTGCGTGTATCTTTAACTGTTATTACATTAAATGACCAGTGTGTGTGTGCGTGCGTGTATCTTTAACTGTTATTACATTAAATGACCATTGTGTGTGTGTGTGTGTGCGTGTATCTTTAACTGATATTACATTAAATGACCATTGTGTGTGTGCGTGCGTGTATCTTTAACTGTTATTACATTAAATGACCAGTGTGTGTGTGCGTGCGTGTATCTTTAACTGTTATTACATTAAATGACCAGTGTGTGTGTGTGCGTGCGTGTATCTTTAACTGTTATTACATTAAATGACCAGTGTGTGTGTGTGCGTGCGTGTATCTTTAACTGTTATTACATTAAATGACCAGTGTGTGTGTGCGTGCGTGTATCTTTAACTGTTATTACATTAAATGACCAGTGTGTATGTGTGCGTGCGTGTATCTGTAACTGTAATCACATCAAAGCATCAAAGCGTGGGGTCGACCAATCAGAGCAGAGCAATCAACGGAATTAACAGCTGTGGAATCTTCTGGCAGAGTGAAAGCAGCCAGAGGTGGGCAGAGTGAAATTTCTGGCCTCGAACAGAAAGCATTTTTGGCAAAACCATAATACCTATCATTGATCCGACTTCACTTTGAGCGTCCTGAGTTCTTCCTGAACCTCTACATATGTTTTTTTTTTTAAGAAAAATGAAAAAATAGCTTTGTTAGAGCGATCTAAAAAAACAGTTAAAGCTCACTTTTTCCGAAATCTTCCTGCGTTTTTAATATGGGACCCAATGAGGCTGTTGGTGGTTTTGGTGGCACATCTTTGCGTCGTACGCCCAAATCATAACTCTGACAGCTTTACCAGAGGATTGTGAGTGAGAAGAGAAATTTTCCTACATTTCTATGTATAAATTATTTCTGTAGAGTGGAATTTGCGGCCTGGAGTGCAGTTTTCAAATTTATTTTTTGACAGTTTTACCTCTCCCTCTACACTCTGAGCGATGACATCACACACTCTGACACGAACATTCCGTGCAATACACACCCATTAACATCTCAGAATTTCTCCCAAAATGATCATGGTCATTGAACAGGGATTGATAAAAAACTATATGACCTATCGAAACGCAAAGTAATACACCAATACACAAGACTTGTGTCTACTGTTTAAAGTTTAAATGGAGTCTCTAGGTGAAATTATGCCGGAGAAGTAGACGTCTGAAAATCTTCAATTAATGTTCTTTTTTGCTCATTTTCTTTCGGCCGTCCCATTCATTTCAATGCAAAATTTTGGGCAGTTTTCAAAATTCATGTTCCGTAGAGAAAAGTAATAGCACACCGATCCCGATCAAACCGCACGTTTTGATATATAATTTGTCCTGCAACGCTTATGAATCCCATCATAGTGTACACACACCGGCAGTAGCCCCCGTGGCCCTTTCAAAATTTCCCCCAGAGGAAATTTTCTAGTTATTCATATTTTACATAATATAAATGATCTGCAATCTCTAAACGGGCACAATCCTGAGATTAGAGACCAATAACCAAACTGTGAACAATATCAAAAAACAAGTATTCATAAAATAAAAAGTCTTTACTCAATAATGTCAATATATTAAACTGCTCTTTAAATATAAAAAAACGGAATATCTGCTGGACACACTTTTGTTTTTTATGGCCAGCCTTTTTATTTACTCCTCCTTTGTTGTTGTTGTTGTTGTTGTTGTTGTTGTTGGAGGGTGGAGAGGAGGGTGAGTACAGGACACTGGTGGACAGATTTGTAGAGTGGTCCGAACAGAATCACCTGAAGCTGAACGTCAACAAGACCAGAGAGATGGTGATTGACTTCAGGAGGAAGAAGATGCTTCCACAGCCACTTCTGATCAGGGGGGAGGTGGTGGAGGAGGTGGAGGACTACAAATACCTTGGAGTGGTGATCGGCAACAGACTGGACTGGAAATCTAACACAGAGGCTGTGTACAAGAAGGGGCTGAGCAGACTCTATTTCCTGAGGAAGCTGAGATCCTTCAATGTGTGCAGCAAGATGTTGGAGATCTTTTACCAGTCTGTTGTTGCCAGCGCCATTTTCTTTGCTGCTGTGTGTTGGGGCAGCAGCATCAGAGCCAGCGACACCAACAGACTTGATAAGATTATCAAGAAGGCTGGCTCTGTACTTGGTCTCAGGCTGGAGACTTTTGGGACTGTGGTGGAGAGGAGAACACTGAACAAACTGCTGGCCATCATGGACAATGACCAGCACCCTCTCCATCACACAGTAGAAAGACAGCGGAGCACCTTCTCTCACAGGCTGCTCCAGCTCCGCTGTCATAGGGACAGATATAAAAAATCTTTCCTGCCACATGCCATCACACTGTACAATAACAAATAATAACCTGGTTCATTACATATTGTCTATGCACTTTATGTGTTTTTTATGCACACTGTTCATTGCACCTTATTTGTTTCATAGCACCAACATTTTTATACTGTATATTCATATTTATTCTGCACTGGAATTCTATTCTACTCCTTCTTTAGACACTTTATATTTTATTGTATTTTTATTGTATTTTTTATTTTATTGCTTGAAGTATGCCTAGGTTGTTCTTTTTACTTAATTGTGTTGTTATTGTCTCTGTGTGTAATGCTGCTGCTACACTGTAATTTCCCAGCTTGGGATAAATAAAGTCTATCTATCTATCTATCTATCTATCTATCTATCTATCTATCTATCTATCTATCTATCTATCTATCTATCTATCTATCTATCTATCTATCTATCTATCTATCTATCTATCTATCTATCTATCTATCTATCTATCTATCTATCTATCTATCTATCTATCTATCTATCTATCTATCTATCTATCTATCCATTGTTGTTGTGAAATGTATGTGGCAGTTGGTCTTTGTGGTATTGGTCCCAGCCTTCCTCAACCCTGATTGAACAGCTGGGTGATGGTGTTCCCCAAAGTTGAACATGTTCATGCTGCTGGAGTTTGTAGCTTGTAGTGTGCTTTCATTAAATCACTGCTGCAGGATGTTTTACTCTCAAACAGTCGTATCCTTTCATTATTTCATTAATAATTCATGCAAGGAGTTTCTTCCCCTCCCTGTGTGTGAATGTCTGACAGGTCAGTTAACGTTGAGATTGGGACTATGAGACTGTGGATGTTACTCTATATTAGTAATCTCCCAGAGAGTTAGCGTGTGTCCGACACAACATGTGTAAAAAACTGTTTCTAGCTGTGCCTCCCTTTGTTGATAGTGACCCTGCTTCTCACTTGATTTATTACATCAGTAAACCTTCTCATGACCTTTAACCTTCAATACAGCATGATGTTCATTTTACCTTTCACAGTGTGTTTTCTTTTTTTCATCAAAGTTAACTGTAACATTTTAGTTGCTTAAAAATATCAGTGTTCATTTGGACTAAAAGACACTCGGGTATCAGCTGGTTTTTTAAAAGAATGACTGTCCCTTGCTAACCAGCTAGCGACCACTAGCACAACATCATCAAATTAAAAAAGATAGGCATATGAAGTGTGTGACACCTTTTTTCTGCTTGTAAATGTTTGAATTCACAACATTGTTGAAGTAGCTGAAATAAAACCACTGAATGCTGTTGTATATATTTTACATGACACTTTTTGCTGAAAAATTTATTTTTTTCACATCAATCCCTGTGTGTAAAGGCCTTTAATTCCAGAGCTTTCTGGAACAGGCCCCTGGCTAAATATAAAACAAACCAAAACTACTACAAAGTGGCTAGGACTGAGCCACAACACTATTTGGACAGGGCAAATGATGTACCGGAAAACGGCAGAGGGAAGGAGAGGGACATGGCACATAACACATTTTTTAGGACGATATGTTTTCCCAGAAACTATCACCATAAATGATAGTATTGTTGTACTGATGTTGATTTGGTTTTTTAATGATATTAGAGCATAATAAGTACATCCTTTTCCACAACAATATATTTTTTAATCCCGAGAATATTAAAACATTTAAATTGAAATGTGAAAAAGAAATATTAAAATATCCTCGATAAATAAAACAAATAAACTACAAACAAAACAAATAAAATAGACTTTCAGGCTCTGTTAAAAAACATTGCAATGAGATAATCATTATGTATTGTATTATTTTATTATTAAAATAACATATAAACAGCTGGAATGGCTGCTTGGGAATATAGTTTATTTTCGTCAGTTCGTGCTGCCAGTCAAACATTTGCAGCTTTACTTTAAACACAACAAAAAAAGCACAAAAAGTCACGCATGTAAACGACAATATATTGAGTCCAGAACAAAAACTATAAGTGGATATAGTAATTATCGTGACAGGCCTACACATGGTAATGTTCTGAAGGAGCACTGACAGGAAGAGTGTGTATTTATTGAGGTGTTGGGTTCAAAACAACAATCTTTCTCTGTAATTCCACCTTTAGAAATAAAGTCTGGCTCTTAAAGTGCAGCTCACTGCTTTAGCTGAGAGAGATTAAGATGACCATGAGAGAAAAGTACTTCTGCCTTGACTGATTGAGAGGAACCTGTTCAAAAGAGTTGTTCTTTGTCAGTTTGCAACTCATATCAAATCAACTTCACTTGTACAACAGACATCATTCCCTTCACTTCCCCTAGTTAAACCAGCTGAGCTAAATGAACTGTACTTTTTCACTTGTTGCAAATGAGATATGATTGTTAGACTTCATCAACTTTTTGAAAAATTGCACTTGATCATTGTAACTGTTGGAGCTATTTAGTTGTCTGTTTAGTTTATTATTAACAATGAGTAGTGTTTGATTATTCTAGAAGTTTGTTTATTTTGATAATATTTTGTTTTGCTAGAATTGTTTAGTTTAATCATCATTATTGTTTAGCATATTTGGTTTACATATTATATTTTGTGTTTTATGGAATTTGGGTTGGCACCGTGGGCGCCTGATGTTATATAGGTAGGTAGGTAGGCAGAGGGCCGTCATGCACCTGGGTGGGCCTATGGTTTTTTACCAGCGCGAAGATAGGCAGCAGGAGCCATGCTTCTTTGTTCTTTTTGTTTGCTTGCTCGCAATGGATAAAATAAACCTTTGGAACTAACAATCATGCATGGACGTCACCTTCTTTGCCTGCGTACACCACATGCTCATGGTGCATCAGTGGCATTTTGATTAAGTTTGTTTTAAGTTTAATTTTGTTATTTTTTCGGACAAAATTGCCACTACAGTCACTAAATGCTGTACTGTGGTTCAGTTGGTAGAGCGGTAGCCCACTGATCAGAAGGCCGGTGGTTCAACAGTACATGTCCAAGAACCCTTGGGCAAGATACCGAACACCAAATTGGTCCCAATACTGCGTTCATCGTTGTGCGAATGTTTTCCTGATGGTGGCAGGTGGCACTAGCATCTGCCACCAGTATGAATGTGTGTGAATGGGTGAATGAGCGCTGTCTGTAGTGTAAAGAGATTTGCGTGGTCACAAAGAAAAGCGCTATGCACTGTAATAAATTATTCTGTAGTCATTTCATTTTACTTTATATATTTGATAAAATGTATTAAATATTAATGCGTCCTTGATTTTGAGGCAGTTGTTTAAGTAACTTTAATATAAAAATGTTTGAGATAGAATCTATTTATTCTGATCACATTAAATATAGTCTTTGTGTCTGTAATTGTAAATCAAGAGAATTTTGAATGAATCCAACATGATAGAATTAGTCAGTTTTCAATTGACAGGAACTTCCTAAGTTAAGTTGTTATTAACTGAACTTGTAATGTAGTTAGATTTAATTAATAATATTGCGTGCAATCTGTTGCCTCAATTTTATTGAGTAGCTATTATTTATCTTTTTTTACAGTGTGTAAGTGCAGTCCACATCATTTTTCTTTCTTAGACGAATCAATAGTCTTACTTACTTTCCAGCATTATACACCTCTGCCGTGTCGAACAGATTGATCCCATTCTCATATGCCAGAGTCATCAGCTCCTCAGCCACCTTGAACAACAAAATTTGAGTTGATTAAAATGAGCAAACTGTAAATTTTCTCCCCCTTCTGACTTTTAAATGCATTATTTGTCCCGAATGAGCAATTTGTGATGCCTCAGGCATTAAAAACATAGAAAAAATACAAATGTAATATAACATAGAAACTGCTATAAATAATATTATGAACATACACTAGAATTATTAAAAAATAAAACAACAACAAAATCATAATCATTATCATCAAGCAATAACTAATGTTAACAGCATCAGCTACCTCCTCTTCAACATTCAAGACCTGAATAGAAACAGAAATGAAGGAATTATTGTACAATCCTGATTCCAAGTTGGAACCAAATGCATCAATTTCAGAATAAATATTTAAAAAACCCAAAAAAACAATTAATGTTAAGGACATTAAAGATGAATATATGTTTTTGCAAAAAAAGGCATTGTAAGCCTTTCTTCACAACATTTCAGTATATCCAACATTAGAAACATTTCTTGTAGCCTTGTGATTAATGTAGCCTAATTAAACCAGGCCAGTTCTTCATTGTTGTTACTCATAAGGGACAAGATCAGCTGAACACAGTTCAAATTTGCAGGTCAATCGATCTATTTCAGGGGATTTTTTCAATTTAAATTTCTTGATATAACCCTTTATTTCTACAATAGTGTTGGAGTATCACATTGTTTTATAGTGATCACTAACCTCACCTACAGAGTTTAAAAAATCTTCCATTTCACATATTGACAGGTTAGATTCATATAAAGTTTTATTTAAAAAAAAGTTCACACATAGCAATATCTGTGCCAGTAAGAGAAAGTCTAAAAGAAAGGCAGACTAATGTTGAATAGTCAAAGGGAAGATGGGACAGAATTTACTTATTTAATTCGCCCCACAGTGTGGTAATGCAGTGTTTCTATTCAAGATGTCCATGTATGTTGTTCTGTTGATCTTGGATTACATGAGACTGTTGGTGCAGATATTCTCTCCTACCTCATCCGTTATCTGGCCTCCAAAGGTAACCCACGTGCCTGCAAAAAACAAAATGATTACACTGTGATTGTGTGTGTCAAAGGAAAAAACTAAACTATTAAACTAATTTTAATTGAATTTCCTAAAATTTGAGTGTTGTTCAGTTTGCAAGCCAAGATTTAAGGGTGTACAGTCAGAGTAGAGAGTGAGTAGAATGATATTTATGCATGGATGACAAATTGAATCATTAGCCCAGGTATTTGACCTTCTCTCGCAAAGAATTGCTCAAGCAGCTTGTCTTCGTTTTCCTCTAAACAGGGCACAATCTTTTAGATTATAGCTGTTTTCAAAGCCCATTGTTGCCCTTTGGCATTAAATAAGGGCACAGTGTAAATTTTTACCATACTTTGACCATGCTCCTCTACCATTCATTACTAAGCAGTAAGCTCCGGCTATGGAAGCCCATTAGGGACTTCAAACATGATAATGTAAACTTGAAAATGAGCAACCCAGAGAGAGACAGGGAGCTGGAGCCACATATGGCCCTCATAAGCCCACAACCTCCAACAACTGAATTTGCGATGAGAGAGCCAAGCTGGACAGAGGTTCAGGACGTGGTGAAAGGAGCAAGATCAGCCTCTGCCCCAGGCCCAGCGGAGTCCCATTAGAGGGGGCATGGATCCCCAAAGAAGAGAAGATCAGTCAGTTTAGAACCATCTCTCTGCTAAGAGCTGAAGGCAAGATATATTTTCAGTATCCTGTCGTGACGACTATCCAAGTTCCTTCTGAAGAACAGCTACATAGATAGCTCTGTTCAGAAGGGGAAACTGTTTGGAACACTCTGGTGTTGTCACGTAACTCATCAGGAAGGATCACTAAGGAAAAGAAGATCTTACTGTGTTATTGCTGGACCTTGCTAATGTGTATGGATCCATACCACATAAACTCACCAAGCTCGCCATCCAGCAACATCATGGTCCCACCAAAATCATGGACCTGATGGAGGATCTGCCCTTAACAGCAGTCGAAGATCAGCAGCTACTTGCAAAGATGACTCGGACAAGCTCGCAGTCTGAGCAGTGTGGCTCATTGTGGCACCAGCAACATCCTGCAGCTTCCAATCACTGGCCTCACTAAAGAGTCCATGGTCCCTCAAATCATCTGTCACAAGCTAGATTCTTTTCCTCTGTAGGGGGATCAGGGGAGAATGTGTGAGCCAGCAGGATGGTGGGAATGGGACAGTAAGGAGCTTGGACTAAATGAGTAAACATTCTGCAACAAAAGATCACCTGGTCCAACATCTGGAGAGCAGACTTCCACCCCATCAGGTTCTTAGTCCAAGCTGTTTAGAATGTCCTACCAAGCCCGACAAACCTCCATGTCTATGGTGACACAGGGGATCCTTGGAACAACTCCTCAGCAGCTGCCCAAAAGCTCTTTGAGATGTGCGCTATTGCTGCCACTATGACCAGGTGCTTAGGCGGGTCTCTGAGATCACTGCCATCAACACCATCAAGGGCCACCACAAGCCAAAGACCATCACATTGATCAGAGCCGGAGAGAAGCCCCAAGCACAACCAAGAACTTTGTCTGGCCTTCATCTGGCCTCCTCAACATTGCCACCAACTGGCAACTGGAAGTGGGTCTTGGCAAACAGCTGAAGTTCTCATCCAGGAACATGGCTTCAATCAGACATGATCAGTGTCCCAGATTCCACCAAGCAGCTGATCACGCTGGAGCTCACAGTGCTCTGGGAAGACTGCATGGATGAGGACAATGAGAGGAGACGTGCAAAGTACCAGGAGTATGTGGAAGAGTGTAGGAGGCAGGGCTGGCAAACTCGCTGTAAGCCTCTGGAGGTACAGTACACATGATAGCCCAACAATGTTGACTTGCAGATTGAATAGCACTTGAATTTGTTTGGTGCTCTCTTCTGTACCAGATCTACTTCTGTAGATATGCTTGGTTTTAGTGTGATTGTAGATGAGCTATGATATATATGGAACACTCACCTAATCCAAGACAGGACACCCTCAGCCCAGATTTTCCCAGATTTCTGTTGACAAAAAAAGTCATAGTCCAGTAAGCACAACAAATCAAAAAGTATATATTATATAACCAGTACATTCTATTTCATCAGTAAGGTGCAAGCAACATGGTGCTGTAGGCCGATCTCCTCCACGCCACCAAGTAATAATGCAGTAATTCATGCAAAAGGAGCCCAACCAAGTACTGAGTGTATAGAAATAAACATAATTTTCAGAAGCCTGACATTTGTGTTTAAAATATCCTTTTTTCTTTTTTGGACTTATGTAATATTCTAATTTTCTGAGACACTGAGTTCTGTGTTTTCATTATCTCTAAGACAGAATCATCAAAATTACAAGAAAAACAGGCTTGAAATATTTCACTCTATGTGTAATGAATCTATATAATATACGCGTTTCACCTTTTGAAATAATTGACAAAAAATATTGACTTTTTCAAATTTTTTTAGATGTACCTGTATATATAATCCTGTGTATGCACATATAGCCTCATCTTACCTATACATCATGCCAGTGGAATAAGACATGGTGTCCCTGAGTGAAACATGGTTCATCCTGAGGAAATCCTCCAGATTTTTGAGCTGAGCAGCTGCACGAACCTCTCTCAGACGCTGAAACTCGGCTAACTGGCTACTGCGCTGCTGCTTCTCCTCCTGCTCGAGTGCTTGCTCTGACAAGAAGCAGCTTAGGCCACTTTGCACACTTTCACTCATTGATGATAGGGACATTATCTTGCCTCCAGACCCACTGCTGATGCTACTGCTCCGACATATCCCGCTGCCGTCTCGACCCCCAGGTGGCACCCCTCCACTGCCCCCGGGCTTGGGCATCTACAAATTGATGACAAAACAAAATCGGGTGTCACAATGCATGTGTGTGCATGGCACTTCCAGCAAATGTTTAGAAACTTGCGAGGTCCAGAACTTTTTTCTTTTGTTTACTGCATTTCGGAACACATACAAAATAATAAAAAAACATACAAATACAAAATCGATAAATAATCGAGAACAAGTGCAAAATCAACACATTATAAGAGGGCATTTAAATACAGTAAACAGTTAAAGAGCCAAGAGAATGAGAACAGGATAAAATATAATTAAACAGGAAGACAGAAAAACAAGAATATAAGCAACAGTGCCGCGCAAGAAATTAATGATTATTTGTTTTTATAAAAAGCAAAGTTAAAAGGAAAAAAAAAACTTGATTTAAAAGAGCAAAGCTGCAGCAGACCAGCAGTTTGTTCCAGATATTTGGTGCATAAAATTGTTAGTAAGTTTTGATCCTGATGACCTCAGAGGTCTAGATGGTTCATGACTGACTGCTTTATAAACTAACAACAGTATTTTAAATTCTTTGACAGACAGGATGTTGGTGTAAAGACCTCACAAATGGAGTAATGTTATCCACTTTCTTGGTCTTAGTCAGCACTCTCGGCTGCAGCTGCAGCTGCCTAATCAATGTTTTAGGGAGACCTGTAAAGACAGTGATACAATACTTGAATGGACTGAAGATAAATGCATGGACTAGTATTTATAAGTCCTGCTGAGACATCAGTCCTTTCCCAGCCAACACTGGGACTTTAGTGACCGTTGTTTGAATGTCAAATCAAGACATCCTGCATTGGTTATAAAATATTTCCAAACATGAAAGTCATGCTGACATCCATGATGTCCTTCATGGCAACGTCAAAATATGTTGTTACCAAAACAGGCATTTACAGCTATTTTGCTGTTTTGCTAATTTTGCTATTTGATAGAACCATGAGCAGAAAGCCTGTCACCTGTTTCTCTGCTCATCTGAGCCAGTCAGTCATTAATCAGGAAAGTGCCAGTTACAGTTGATCCTTATCCAGTGTGAGGGTCAAAGGACCAAGTGTGTCTTAAGCTGTACAGACTGTAAAACCTTCTGAGGAAAAATTGGATTTTTGTCATCCTGTATTACTAAAATTGAATTGAATTGAAGTGACAACCCTGACGCTCTTCTCAAGCCTCCCCACTGCCATGTGCATCATGGGTTGTAACATAATCACTGCTGTGTTTCATGGTCTGTGCTCTCTCTCTGATGCCTGCATTATTGAAGTGCAGACACTGAATTATATATTGGTGAGTGAAGTTGAAATTCGCTGTTGGTCTGTGTGGATGAAAACATGGACACAATGCAGTTTAAAACAGTGCAATATCTATACTAACATGAGGGTGCCCTGGTAGACATCTTTGAAATGACATAGCACTTTGGGGAGACATAGCACTGTTAGTTGAGGGTTGTTGACAGTACACGTATGCCACAGATGGACTTGGTTAGTCATTTGCATGTTGAACTGACTTGAATGGACAATGCAATACCATTTCTCATCTCAGCCTCTAAACATGATGTCTGGGTCCCCTTTGTTCTCTTGTAAGGACAGATGATAAGCTCATTTGTCAGAAAGACTTCTGACACCGCACAGAGTCTCCTGCTTATAAACCAAAAACTCCCATTTCCTTCGCTCTTTTTCCTCTCCAGTCTTTGCCATGAGAGACGGACCCTGCTCCACTCAGAGGACAGGCCTGCATCCCAGCCTCTTCACCAAACCTCTCTGGAGGACATGAGGCCTCCTGGTTCTGCTCTCTCTCCAGAGATAAGAGGACTGCTCTGTGCACTAAGACCTTAATTAGTGACCATACAGTTTACTATAACAGCATTCAGCCCAGAGACCACGACAGAAGGTCTCTCAGCTGCTTTAAATCCAACAGACTGGGTTTGCAGCGAGCAACTCAACCTGGAAGACAGCAGCGACCAGTCTGCAACCACACCCAGCAGAGGACTGCTGACTCCACTGAGAACCAACTCTTCAGCCTTTTCCTGCGACTTTCCTCCCAATCCTTCCCATTTATGGACTGGTAATGTACTGAGTATGAAAGCAGCAAGCAAAAGGCTAAGAACACAATCTCAACCTGTAATTGATTATTTGGTTTATTGCATGTTGTTTACAAGTATTATTGTTGCGTAACACTTAATAGCAGTATTTAATAGTAATATTTGTGTAGGTTATTGGTATTAGGCTTTACCAAACCATTTGAAATTCAATGCTAGTTTTGCTTTACAAAGACACAAGGCAATTCAGCTCTGCTTTACAAATTTTTTCTAACCTGGCACATGAGATTACACACAAACACTTGAAATTGGCTTCTTACACAGACAAACACCTCTGAGGAGGAACTCAGAGACATTCCCCCTCTCCACCTTTGTTAATGGTTTTACTCTCTCTCTCTCTCTCTCTCTCTCTCTCTCTCTCTCTCTCTGAGATCTAAATATGCTTTTGAACCGTGAGACTATCACAGAAGGAAACAGAAAATAATAATTTATTAAGTATAGCCTACAATAATCGATGTGTTGCATTGTTGATTTGGTAACAGAAAGTAACACAGTTTACACACTCAACTGTCATCAAATAACCAGTTCAAAAATAAATTGTTTGTTTTCAAAATAAGAGAGTCAATAAGAACATCACAATAACACTTCCTTACAATGTCAAAGAGTCTTCACAGGATACTCAAAAACTCACTGGAGGCATAGAAAGTCAGTTGCAAAAGTTAGAGCTTTATTGTGTGTTTTAAGACTCACAAACATGCTCTTGAGCTGGTCTTAAATATAAGTGATACATAAACTTATTATTACACTGCATGCTGAAGTTCCATAAGTGTCTCTCTGAACAGCTGCACACATGAACACCTGACAGTTATCCCTTCACTCCTACCTCGAGCCGAAAGATTTCCATAATATCTCTGCAGAACATGATTGGGAGTTGCCCAAATGCAGCCCAAATGACCATCAGAAATTAAAAATAAAAGATAACTATCAGTGGCGGTTCTACACAGGGGCCTACAGGGGCCACTGCCCCTGTGAAGAAGCCCTTGGCTCCTGCTGTGGCCCCTGTGTCAAATTAATAATAAAATGATCAATTTGTAAAGATGAGAGACGGAACAATTCTTACCTATTTTTTGTTCAAACAATATCTCATTGTACACAAAAGGAACCCAGAATGTGTATATTATATAATAGTTTAATTGTGCAAGCTTGTGTATATATATATTAAAAAAAAAAAAAAAATATATATATATATATATATATATATAAAGTATATTTCTCACTGTACTTCACTTTCAAAATAAAATTGTGATTGTAATTGTGCACAAAAATGAGTATTGTTGTACAAAAATAATTGTTATTGTTGGTAAGTCTCATTGTTTCAATCAATGTATTTGTATCTTCCAAATATACTTAAATGAGATTTTTAAATAAGCTAAAATAAAGGTTTTGAATGCTTAAATATCATCAACACTGGCCCCTGCTTGGCCCCCACAGTAAAACTGGTCTAGAACCTCCACTGATAACTATCATAAACACTCAGGCCATCACTCCCGCTGGGCCTGGACATTGTATCCAAGAACCATGCATGGTGTGTTTCTCCTGGCCATATGGATCTGGACAAGGCCAAGAAAAGTGCAGAGAGAGGTTAAAGAGTAAGGCTTGTAACCAGAGGGTCGCCTGTTCAAACTGTTCCTAGCATGATTTGTGTCATCACTGGCGCTGTATGATCTGAAAAAGGACGGGGCTTGGACCCGCTACAAAAACACCAGCGGCAATGTGACATATTGCTCCAGCTGTGTGTGGAGTAATGTGGTGGACGTCAGGCTGGTCAGCTGCTCTGGAGACAGCAGCGCTATCATTCAACTGTCAGCGTGTTGTCAGGGCTGGGAACACAAGAACCACAGTCAGTTGTGTGAACTTGTGAGGTAGAGAGTGAGGATGGAATGACATCGTCATAGTTTCATCGTGCTGTGAACAGTCTGTCACATGTAAAGCTGGTTGCCCATCTGTCATTTATGACCATACAGAGCCCAGTCACGACCTCTGTTTCCCCTGTGTCCCGGTCAAAACGCATAACTGAAAATCCATCTAAATTCACTGTAATGTCTTCAGACAGCCTAATCTCAGTGAAACAATATATGCTAGTGTTTCCATACTACCATACATTTGACTTTCTTGATCCCCTACAAATGCTTGGGGACAAGATCCGGAAGTGATGCTGATATTTTCTAGGAGGCTTGTCGTAGCTCGAAAAGATCAGCCCTGGTGTAGGTTATATAATTATAATGAAAAAAATAAAAATAGCTAGTAAGAGTTTAATTTAAGAGCTGATATCTAGCCATTTCAATGGTTTTACTGATAATGATTTTGGTTATTATCAATAAAACCATGTTAAATGTCTAGATATCAGCTCTTAAATTAAACTCTTATCAGCTATTTTTGTTGTTATCATTATATTTGTCCAAGCAAATGTACCTTTAGTTGTACTAGGCATTAAAATGAACAAGATGTTGAAGAAAACAAAGGTCTATTGACCATGACTGTATGGCATGTGGGTCTGCTGTTGAGCTCAAACAAGGTTGCAGAAAGTATAACAAAGTCCATAGAAGTAACTTCAACACATCATTCATCACAACACTCATCAACATTGAAAGTTAAATCTTAAAGTTACTTACACTGTGCAGCAGGTTAACATCACCTCTCATAAATGTTATTTTTCTTTCATGCATGATGGGATATAATGCTTGGTTAGGAACTATTGTTGTCCGCTCCATTCATGGTGCATTGTGGAATATTTTGAGTCCATTATATAGGGCTGAATAATTCTCACCATACATTCAGACAGCACGACAAAATTGTGGACTATATAGAGAGTAGTGAGTGACTTCAGACACAGTCAAAATCATTGCATTGCAGCTTTTGCATTAGTTCATATTCTCAGCCACCATAGATCCATTTTGGCCGTGCTAATGGTTTCAGAAAGAGAAATGTCTCTGGATGTGATATTTGCGCAGCCGCTGCCATTTTGTTCTTTTTTGTTCAGGAAAACTGTTTCTTCTCATGTCTTGGTTAGTTGTGTGTCTGGGCCGGCCCAGTAAAGAAACCAGCAGCAGACACCCTGACTTTTTCTTCCATTAGAACATACGTTGTTTGTCTGCGTCACTGCTCAGCTTTTTCCCAAGTCTCTACTCACTAAGAAAAACACCTTCATCTTCTAGCAGAGGAGACACAACAAAAATTGGTGGTTCTTTTTTTACAGTCTGAGTCCATGAGGGGGGATTCTGTGGAGTTATATTAACAGTTATCAATTTTCTTAATAGCTAGTAGCCCATTCTTGTATTTGGCTGGTCTCATTAACCTCGCAAACCCTGGGACTCTGGCTTAGGCCCCTCCTAAATTACATGCTCAGAATGAATAACCTTGACATCAAAATAAAAGTTGCAATTGTGACAATTCTGCAAAGGTGTAAGCATTAGCATATTCGTATGTTGCTGGGTTAGGAGGGAACACAATAAATTGAAGGTTGTATTTCTGCCAAACAAAACTTTAAACTTTTAAAGTGAATATCCTCTTTGGAACGATGCAGTTGCAACACAAAGCCTCTATCAAACACAACATCTGAGTATCATCTGTACCAAATAATAGAGTGAAGCAGAGCAAATTGCAAACATTTTGATACCATCTAAGGCAACAGAAATTACCCAAGTCAATTATTATTAATTCATTTAATTTATAAGTCACTACATGTAAGCCCTTTGAATACAACTGTTTTTGGCTTTGTTTTAATAAGAAAAATAATCAATAAAAATTCAATATAAACCAAAAAGAATGGCATCATTTGGGTGGATGTGCCCTTTATTTTATCTCTATGTCCAGATGCAATAGTGACATTCAACCACCGCATGGAGACAGAGACCATGTAATCACATGGAATCTCTCCATACAAGCTCTTCTTTATCACACATCGCTGGTTAGACGTAATAGTTTGTATGATTTTTTTACTTTTTATAAGGCCATGTAATAGTTGAAAATTCCTTAAAGTTGTATTCATCCCTCTTTTATTGGGCAGATTCAATAGTGCTTTTATTTTGAAGTCTCGTTAGGCTGCTCTCCAGGAGGGAAGGGGGAAGCACAAACAATCATGCTCAGCTAAAAGTGAATTGCTTGTTACACAGACTTTAAGACCAAAGATTGAATCTTATTTCCTTTATGCAGCATGCAGCCAATAAGGTATTTTGTTTGATTTATCTGTATTTTACTGTGAAATGTGATGTTAAGGGAACATGGTTTTATCTTCTTTACAATGTTTGTTCAGTTTTCACAGTGGATTTGGAGATAACTGTTCCGTCCATAATTAGTCTAGGGATGAGAGAGTAGCTATTAATGTTAAATAACCAGGGAAAAAGGAAAATGCAGGTAAACTGAGTGTAAGAAAAGATTATTGATTCATTAACACAATGAAATAATGACGATAACAGACTAATTAAACTACCTGTAGATCTGAGGTCAGCTCCTTTAAATCAGGACTAAAAACAATATTGTTTACTGCAGCGTACTCTTAACTTTAACACTTATCTGCTGTACTCTACTGCCCTCACTTTTTAACTACACAATGTTTGACTTGTGCTTTTTATTATTTTATCTATTTTCTTATCCTGCTGTATCTTATTTTGTCTTATTGTAAATTTTATTTTTGTATTTTTATTTCTATTTCCCTGTTTTAATTGACTGTTTTTACTGTTTTCAATTGTGTCTTGCTGTTTTAATGTGTATGTAAAGCACTTTGAATTACCTTGTGTTGAATTGTGCTATACAAATAAACTTGCCTTGCCTTGCCTAAACTCCAAACTACTTTCTAAAAAGAAAGGGACAATTACACATAATTAAACTTATTAAACCAAATAGGAACCAAGTAGCACAAGGCCAGGACAAATATTCTGTAAAGGGACAACAACTCCAGTCTGCCCTTAAAGCATGATCATCACACATTCGCTGCTGAATGGACCACTGGCCTTGCCTGCTTGGGCCTCCAGTCTCAAAAACAACAAACACTCCAGCTGCAACACAATCATCCACACCTCGCTGACATCCAACAGGGGTCATCCTGTCTTTGGGGAAAACAGAAGCAAAGGCAGAGTCAGCCTCAACAGGATGAACATGATGTTGGTTTGTCTTGCACGGCTGTGGCTCAGTTGGTAGAGCAGTCGCCAACCGCTCGGAAGGTTGGTGGTTCGATCCCTGACCATGGCAGCCTACACGTCGAAGTATCCTTGAGCACGATACTGAACCCCAAATGGCTCCCGATGCTGCGTTCATCTGTATATGAATGAACTCCCAATGGTGGCAGGTGGCACCAGTGTGCCCTGGTAGCCTCGGCCACCAGTATGAATGTGTGCATGAATGGGTGAATGAGCGCAGTCTATCGTGTAAAGCGCTTTGGATAAAAGCGCTATATAAGTGCAGTCCATTTACCATTTACCATTACTGGCTTGAGCTTTACTCAACACCTCAACACTAGTAACACCTGATAAACTTCAGAGTAACAGCTAAAGACTTAAAGGAGTCATTGGAACTGGTTAACATCAACATCAACAGTCTACCATATGCACAAGATTGAACAGGTGTAGTGTCCATGGCAGGACACCATGGAGGAAGCCGCTGCTTTCCAAAAGAAACATCACTGCACTCCTGAAGTTGCCAAAGAGCACCTTCACACTCCACAACACTACTGGGAAAATGTTTTGTGGACTGATGGAGCTAAGGTTGAATTGTTCAGGAAGAACACGCAGCACTACTTATGATGTAAAATGGGCCCCGTATACCAACATGAGGACATCATCCCAACCGTTAAGTACGGTGGAGGGAGCATCATGATTTGGGACTGCTTTGCTGCCTCAGGTCCTGGACCACCTGCCATCATTGAGGGGGAAATGAATTCCCAAGTTTTTTAAGGTATCCTCCAGGTTAATGTCAGGGCGGCTGTCTGCCAGCTGAAGCTCAGTAGTAGTTGTATGAAGCAGAGGGACAATGACCCTAAACATCAAAGTAAATCTCCTACAGAATGACTAAAAAAAGAAAATCTGCCTTTTGGCGTGGCCCACAGGCCTCAATCCAATAGAGATACTGTGCAATGACCTCAAGAGAGCTGTTCACACAGAATATGTCTGAGCTGAAGCAGTTCTGTCAGGAAGAATGGTCCAAAATGCCTCCTGAATTTTGTGCAGGTTTGATCAGCAGCTACCAGTAGAGCTTGGTTGAGGGTCATGCTGCCAAAGGAGGTTCGGCCAGTTATTAAATCCAAGGGTTCACTTATTTTTCCCACCAGCACTATGAATGTTTCATGGATATGTTCAATAAAGACATGAAATATTATACTTCACTGTAAATGATGTCACATGCTGCTTCAGCGTTCCCTGATGGTGGAATGTAGACAGAGATGACAATGACACTTGTAAATTCTGTGTCAAATTGCATGAAAAAAGTCTGATGGCAATCAACTCATTGGCTGGGCTCCAGACACGCTTCTTAATAAAGAGATGTCCCGGGTTGGACCATCTGGAGTTGACAAGCACCACAAGTTCATCTCCTCTCTTCTTATCGCTTGTGATAGTGTGTCCACATGAACCATGTGGAATCTCTGGATAATCACATTTAAGTCTTGTATCTGTTTGTGTAGTGACGCCTGACTGAATGCATGACACTACACTGTTGTATCCATGATTAAGGGGTTTATATCTCCTTCTCTTAATTCTCTGCTTAACACCAGCTCTGCTTTCCTGCCCTCTTCTTGTTAGCTTTTACAGAATTGAGGCTTTCAGGCAACAGAGCGGTCAGCTGATCACATATAGATAATGCATCCTGCAGAGTTGCAGGCATAACTTCCACTCATTAGAAGTGGTAAGAGGACAATAGAGAGCATTTTGGCGTTGCGTAATGTCTTGCAACTCGAAAGAAAAAAACCAAATAAAATTACCAAAACACAGGGAGCTGCTACAACAGGCTGCTAGCTGCCACAAGTATAGCACAGCTTCATGGCCTAACATGCCAGAGGCTTTTCACTCTGGAGACATGCTGTAGATACTTTTTCTTTCTAAGGGCCAGCGGGATCTCACCGGAGGCCACCGGAAGAGACTAAAAGAGGACTTTTTTTGATTTATCCATTAGTTACCAATATCACATGGAAAGACATTCAGTGTTTGGGGGTTAAGTTCATTTTTCAAGAGTACCAAGATGCTAGAGAAGTGGTCATGTCAGACAAACCCCCAGAGAGAATTAACTCCAGTCAGCAATCACTGGATGTGTAACATAACTGTAACTGTTGCTGTGACACTTATAGGCTTATGTGTACAATAGTATGTTAACTTTTGTTGCAGCTCTTCACTATAAAAAAAGATCTGTGAACTAGATGTTTCTGGTTTCTGATGTTTGGTAGATTTTTAATTTAACAATTTCCAAGACATCTTAATGACTCCCCAAAGAGAGAGAGAGACAGAGAGAGAGGAAGTGTGTGACTGAATTGGAGACATAAAAACAATTATTTGATAGCCATATACTTTATTACTATATTGTATTACACTGTTTAATTATCAGGTTTATCAGTTAGGTTTATGAACTACACTGTAGACTGTTGTCTCTGTTAACAGTGACAAACAGTGACAACTGTCTAATATGAATGGGTCTAATGCTGGTTCACTGTGCATTTTGTCAATTTTGTCTATTCAAATGAAACCAAAAATCAAGAGTCACGCAGCATTACATCATTACATAAACTGACTTTTCCCTCAGCCCCGCCAGCTCTGACTGACATCCAGCATCTCTGTAATTCTGTAACTATAAAAATACCTCTGAGGTTGCCACCCACTGCTGGATGAGGTAGTAAAAATACTGCCTTCACATTTAGTGTAATGTTTGTGTGACTGCATCATGGAGTCATGTCTGAAGTCAGATTTGGCCAATATAAGTTATTCATTATTTCCCACAATTCTCACATCATTTCTAAACATTGGTGGTGTTTTATTATCTTTTTTCAAAGAGTAGTCCAAGTCTAAATAAGGTTGTATTTATCACAAAGAAAAGCCACAAGAAGATCGTAAACCCACACACTACCAATACAGCGTAATCTCGGCTCTCTCTATTCTCCTATCCAGCAAGAGTGCATACCAGAAACTCCCCAACCGCTCAATAATTCAAGACTCTCTTTCCACATCCTAGTGACAAATATGGAACATATCATCTAGTTACTTTCACTGAGACTGAACAGAAGAACTGTCTCAAGAAAGAGAAAACCAAGAGAAAAAGATATTCGAGAACCAGATTTTTATCCATTTTGGACTCCAAAGATCTTCACCTTTTAACTGTTCCAAATAGTACTTTAGACATGGGTAACATATCTATGCAACATCAATCCATTCATCCCATTATCAGTCAATCCATCCTTAACACTAGAAGCTACTCACCCGAGTGGTTGGCGTTCGGCCGATGTAGGGGTTCTGGACTACACTGCTCATGATAGAGCTGGGTGATGGCTAGATAAAGCAATGTGTGTTTGACTCAGCGTAATGCTTAGCAGAGCAGCTTCTAGTTTGCTTGCAATGTAGTTTGTGAAGGAATTAATATAGCTTTCAACTCCCTCCTACTTGGTCACACGGTACTCAAAGAGCCCTATCAGCAACCCTGTCTGCACTGCAGAGGCCAGAAATAATTTCACAAGTAAATAATTTATCTTGGCACTAAAACTAGCATCTGCCCTAAAAGCGTGTGATTGTCTGTAACAGCAGAAAGAATGCTAAAAGCCTGTCATATTGCTTGTTCCAACAGAGATGTAGCTCGTTTTCAGACTTCTATGCACATTTATTTAAAGGATAACTACTACAACCAGTAGTAGTAAAGACAAAGTACCATATGGGTATATATGGGTATGCATAGTAGTCAAGGTGTGGCTGAATTGTCCCAATAAATATTTACATCAAACTCTAATGAACTTGTCTTTTTAACTCCTCATATGATTAACTGGTATGGTCTATAGTGAGTTACCAGGTTTGTGTGATTTTGCATAAAGTATGCTACTTTATTGGAGATTGAAAACAAGTTATGCTCTGATATGATGCCATGTAGAAAGTAAGGACTATGAAGGGGCAAACAGCTATGCAGAGACTTACGTGCAGTCAGATGCTCAGAGCAATTTCAGCACGGCATGGTCACACGAGGTGGAGGGACTCTCTCTGCTGGAGTACCCCAGGGAATTTGGTTTAACTCACTTTTTTTCCCCACACAATGCAGTAGTAGCCATCTAAAAATTCTGTCTGACCCAAGGCTAGGCCCTGCTGGGTTCTTGGTTGGTTTCTGCCCCCCCGATGATGTGGTATAGCACCACCTCTTAATCCCCTGAAGCACCATTTGCAGGCAAGCATCTTGAGGTCCAGCCTATGTTGGCCAAGGCATAGGGGTCTGGTGCATTGTGTAAACGGCGGCAGGCAAAAGTGGGTACCTGGGCAAGTTAAAGCTTCAGCGGCTAGCTCTGGAGACATGGAATGTCAACTCACTGACATGGAAGGAGCTTGAGCCTGTACGGGGGGTAGAGCATTACCAGCTGATAAAGTTGGGCTCGTCTCCATGCCTAGCATGGGCTCCAGAACCAAACTCCTTGGGAACGTCTAGTGGAGGCCCCTGTCTGCAGGGTCTTCAACTCACACCTCCGGGAGAATTTTTCCTGCATTCCAGGTGAGGTTGGGGACATGGAGTCCGAGTGGACCAGGTTCAAAGCCTCGATTGTAGACACCGCTGGCAGGAGCTGTGGTCGGAAGGTTATTGGTGCCTGTCGGGGCGGCAACCTAAGAGGGAGGCTGTCAAGCTGAAGAAGGAGACCTTTCGGGTTTGGTTGGCCAAGGGGTCTCCGTAAGCAACACATGGGTACCGTTCGGCCAGAAGGGCTGCGGCTGCAGCAAAACTCAACTGTGGGAGGAATTCTGGGAGGATATGGAGGAGGACTTTCAAGTCGGCCTCAAGGAGGTTCTGGAAAACCATCAGACGACTCAGGAAGGGAAAGCAGGGCTTGGCTCAAGCTGTGTTCAGCGGTGGAGGAGACCTTCTGGCCCGACCTGGGGATATTGTCTGACGGTGGAAAGAGCACTTTGAGGAACTCCTTAATCCAACCAACATGTCCTCTGTGGAGGAGGCATAATCTGAAGACTAGTCTGAAGAATATTCCTGGCTGAAGTCGCCGAGGTAGGGGAAAAGCTGCCAGAGCTGTGTCCGCATACTTGGCACAACGTCAAATGTGTTCCCGGTGGGTGTTGGCCTCCACCAGGGTTGTCTGTTGTCTCCAATTCTGTTCATGGTATTCATGGAGAAGATCTCAAGGCACAGCCAGGGGGAGGAAGGGATCCGGTTTGGTAATCTTAGAATTGCATCTCTGCTTTTTGCAGATGATGTGGTTCTTCTGGCATCATCAGACTGGGACCTCTGGTGAGTGAAAGAAGAATATGATTGTTGATACAAGCGTCTGAAATGAGTTTCCTTGGTAGGGTGGATGGGTTCAGCCTTAGATATAGGTGTATATATCGTCTTATGTCAGAGTTCATGTGTAATTCATTAAACATTCGTATCTCGCCAATCACAGCACAACAATGATCGGGTGTTGATAAAGAATAGAAATCTCCACTGTAGATGGTAAAGATAAGAATTTATACAGAATTTACAATGTATTGAGAATAAACACATCTGAGTAAATTGCCTTGTTTAATGTTACAGAGATATGTGATCTTGAATTTCAAGTAAATAAATCACTTATTGGTAGATGTTGAGTTAAGATGCTAAGATGCTACATAAGTTCATTTGAGTAAACATTAAATTATGATGATGGTCATGTAAGTGTTCTTTTTAACTGGCTATGAAAATTAGTTCCAGCAACCCAAATCCAATCAAGTTACAAACAAAGCTCCCATCTCCAGTTGATCAAGCATGTTGTCTGCTGGACAACTTAAAAAATGTAAGAAATAAATAAACCATAAATCCTTGCTTTGTGTGATAGAAGAACACATCCCTGGATGCTCCAGTATTCAGCAGCAACATGTGGGGTTCCTCTGGGGAAGAACTGGGTCAGGTAGTGTAGCACTGTCTGTTGCCTGAGTTTATCAACATCAGAGAGTATCTCGTGTTCACCCAAGCAGGGACCTATGGTTTGAACTATGATCTGGTCCTTTATTCACTCAGTTCCTGCCAAATAGAGGCTACATGATCTGTCCTAGCATAGCAATCATCAGACTAGGCAAGTTATATTTTTTGTAACCATCGTTCACACACAAAGTGTTTAAAAGTGCTTTACAGTGGCATAAAATACATGAAAAATAAAACAGGCATTTAAATAGACATTTAAAGCCTTAGCAGCAGCAGTAAAAGAAGAATCAAAATATAAGGTATCCAGGGAGCTTGTTTCACAGGTGAGGAGCACATAAACTAAATGCAGCGTAACCTTGCTTGGATTTGATCCTTGAAACACTGAGACCTGTCCCAGATGGCCTCAGGGGTCTGAATGCTTCATAACAAAGTAACTCTGAGATATATCAGGGCCCGAGACCACCCTGTGCTTGTAAACAAGTAACAGGATTTTAAAATCTACTCTTTGACACATGGGACGCCATAGCAATGATTTAAGTACATGTGTGATATGGTCCATTTTCCTGGTGTTAACAAGAACTGTCAGCAGCATTCTAGACAAGCTGCAGGTGCCTCATATCAAATTGAGTCAACTTAGCTTTTATATGGTTTCCAACTTAACCCAACTTGGGTTCATAGTTATAGTAATTAAGTACATTTTACTTTTTATTCTGAACAATTTGTTGGAACAACTTAATTTTTATGAGTAATAAAAATCAAAAGACTTTTATGAGTGGGCGTGGTTGACAGCTAGCAGAGCTGGCTAGTTTGCTAGCATCTCAGTGTCGCGTTCTTTCTTCAGCCTAATAATGACACAATGACTTCTTTGGTACTCGTTAAAAGTAAAAGATAACATAAAAAACTCAAGGTAAAACACGAGACAATTAGACATAGAGTGTGACATTAATAAAAAACGAACGTAGAATAATTGCAGCAGCAGCAGCACTAGAGACCAGGCTGCCAGCTGAGCAGCACCACCGGCACACACTCACACACTCAAACCTGATCAATCCTCTCAATCCACAACACAGTTATTCTTGTCCTCCTGGCATGTGGCAGGGCTGGCCTGGGTCTGGCCGTTGGTTGGTGCTGCCCTACTGGATGGTTGTTGCGGCTTGGTGGGTATAGATGCTGGTTTCCCCCGATCCATAAACAACTACTCGATATGACGAGTAAACCCCCTCCTGAGGGTCTGGGTGTTGCTCATCATAAATTACAAACACTGTGTGACTGTGTACATGTCATTTCTCTTATTTGATGTTTCCAAGCTCCTTGCTTGCTTGAACTGGAGGTTGTCTGGGCGGGCGAGAAGAGAAGACAGATTTCTGATCTCACACAAACTAATTGCATATCAGAGATAGTCTGGTATCTATAGCCTTTTCTTAGCCCTGTTTTAGGGATCCAATCACAGAACCGGGAGGGACGGCAAGACGATGACACGTACTATTGAACAGACGGATGCTTGTAGTTTTGTAGTTTTCCTATGTTGTGAATTAATTTGAAGATGTATTAAAATATCTGACATATAGCAGTTTAAATATGCATCAAACATGTTTTGATAAACACACAGAAATATGACCAACAGTCACAGTCTATTTACAGGAAACTTCTGCATGATTAAGATCAGAGCAGCTCTGATTTAGGAAATCCCAAGTGTGCTCTGATATCAAAAATGGAACATAACAGGAAATTACAGGACATTAAACTTTAGTGACACAGACATAATGACGCACGAACTTGCAAAATAAAAAGAGACACAGGGTGTTGTCTCGCTCAGAGTTGTTCTACCATTTGGATTTGTCTGTCACCTTTGACATCTGTATCTGTTTTTGATACTTGCAAAATAAATCCTGCACAAAGGCTGCTATTAGAATCTACCTGGTCGTCAAGTGTTCTTCTTTAAAGATTTTCTACAACACTTACAGATCCAACATGGCTGCAGCAGATGCGAAGCTCTCTTTGGATCTAGCTGTAGACAGTGTTCTAGATAGTTTAGAGCCAAAGTTTTATTTTAAAAGAAGAACAACGTTTGACTTTATACTCCTGTTTCACCACGAAAAAAGGATGGTTTAGCCTTGCTTCCGTCAGGATTTGGCCAAAGCCTAATCTACCAACTAGCCCCGCTACTGCTCACTGCTGTAACCACAGTGATCTGGCTACGAGCCGGGGGACAGCGGAGCCCCCAGAGACCCCCAGCAGCTCGTCTATTGACCATAAAATCAGTGGATGTGTGTGGCTGAATGACATGAGGGGGAATAAGGCGTAAAAACAAACAATCTTGCAGAAAGCCAGAACTGGAGAAGCAAAGCAGCAAGCAACGCTCTCTCTCTCTCTCTCTCTCACACACACACACACAAACACTGCCGGTAGACGGTGAGCAGCCAGAGTCAGAACATGCTGCAGAAAAACGTTGCAGAAGCAGAATTGAGCATTTTAATCTGGCTATGTAAACATCAATTTCTGTCGCTCTACATACGTCATCTGGTATAACTGATACGATTGGCTAAGAGCTACCTACAGATGCTTATGATAGACATTCTAAGCGCCCAATAAACGGCTCTGGAGGATCGTAAACCTGGCCTCCTCTACGGAAATATGAATTGGTGGTATCCAGACTAGATCTCATTTGTGATATAGTCTGGTGTTAGCCAGGCTAGCTGGTTAGACTAATCTGATAAATCACAGTTTCATACTGGAGTGAAGGCAGATAATCGATAAAACTGTCTATCGCCATTTAAGTCAAAGAGAATAGGAGAGTCTGTCTGTGAGCCAGAAAACTGTTTTACATCATTAAAGCCTATGACATTTCTCTAAAAAAACACAATAAGAACATAAATACATACAAATGCATTAATGAATAAATAATATAAATGGACTCTGCCCATAGAAATAGTTCATGTGTCCCTGAGGCCATAGAACACTGTATCAAGACAGTATGAAGGTTGTTATTATGGCACTGATAAACTGTGCAGCTTTTATTATATGAGTACAGTGCACATGCATTCAGACACAAACAGCTGTAAAAGGTCCAGCTGTTCTCAGCTGCCGATGTCATCAAAAACAAACATCGCCTCATGTGGCACCTTAGAGGAAAGGCCGTCTCATGTCTATCAGAACTTTTTCTCTCTCCTTGCATGGTTTTCTTGTGTGTTTCCATGCAACCCCTGTCAGGATGGAACGAGGGAAACACGGGTGCAATTCAGAGACATGAGACATAGCCACTGACTCACTCTTATTCAAAGAGTAATTGACTGAGCATGTGACTACGTTCCAGTAAAAATCAGTCCAACAGACATTCTTCAGCTGCACCAACCTCCTTATATTGACATCATCAAGATTGCCTACTCTCTGCTGCCCTCCAGTGTTAGTGAAGTGATGAAGACAAATCAAAGATGATAAAAATATACACACGACACTGCAACTAGCAGTTGGAGGTGTAAATGGTGGTGATTTCACAGTTCTAATTTTATAATGAACACAAACCTCTTCCTGCTTAGCATTTGTTTGTTTTTACAGTAAGCAATGTAATTATCAATATCTATTTTATTCTCTGTCTAAGAATCACAAATTGCATGACTCGTCTTGTCTCATAAATGCATATGCACTGAGGAGAGAGACATCATTTGCACAAATGACACACAAACTGTGACTCCAGACTGGTGTGTCTCTAAACGTGTTTCTGGCAGAATGCATCTGCACCTAAAAGTGGCTCGGTCCAATGAAACAATGAAGAACTGCAACTTGATCATTGCATCCTTGAGACCTGTGTTGAGACCTAATTATTTACACGTATCACTAAGAAGAGGCACAAGCAAGCTAGTTTATCTTTCTGTATAAACCTTCCATACCAGCTGGATGACCAGGTGGCATGGCTGATCTTTTCTGTATAAAAACATCATTCTAAAAACACTGATCAATGTGATCAATACAATAAGATCAATACAACTTAGAAAACTTAAAATTAATCGATTAGATTTTCAAATTGTGTTGTTTACAGGTTTTATTCTTTTTAAGGAAACAGAAAATTTTGTCATAGCATTTTGTCATTAAGAAATTGCTCTTCTGAACCTGCACTCGTTTAAATGATTAATTACAGTTTCATCTAACAACCATGTTTTTTAACATCAGTCATGATCAGTATTATTGGACTCTTTGACTAAAGCGTGAAACACGTTCCTTTTCTTTTTTTAAAGAGGATATTTGGCATTTTGGGTTTTCATTAGACAGTGACAGACAGAAGGGGAGGGGGAGACATGCAGCAAAGGGACCTCAGGCAGATTCAAACACAGCTCCGCTACGACAAAGACACAGCTTTAGTGGTATTCTCACTGGGATGCCCTATGTGTGCCTTTTGGAGAGAGAAGCGATGGGCAATGAATGTGACCACATAAAGTTATGTTTTTTGTTATAAATAATATTTTTACTGTATAAGCAACATATGATGCCTCAATGAACTGCAGTTTATTTATCAGTTTGTGTGTCATTTCACCAAGAGTTTAGAAGGTGTCTCTCTATGAAGGCATCACAGTAGCACACATACCAAAATAACAAATACCACCATAACAATAGCATACAATAATATTACAAGGAGACAGGGACCTTAACTTTTTAAACTACAAGCACTAAACCTGATCCAAAACAAAAAGAAGGATCAGATGGGCACTATACTATAAAACAAAGCCACAAAAATTGGACTGCCAGTCCCATCATTCCCAAACAAAAAGGAACAAATGGAATAAAAATTACAGAATAAACCAAAACAAAAAAAATGACCAAACACACTGAGAGAGAGGAGCTGAGTGTATGTCAGACCAACAAGGTGCAGCTTGGGCCAGAAGCATGCAGAAAGCTTCTCAGGACACAGGAACAGCAATGGGTGCTGGTGGATTAGATAGAGACAGTTAGCAGCTCATTAACATCAGAAGAGGGAGCGCACTAAAAACAAGAAGGGTTGTAATGAGCCAAAGAAACATGAATATGATAGACTCAACATGGTCTCACAGAAATCCGTGAAATAGCCACGGATTTGCTTAACTCAAAATCCGTGGAATAGCCACGGAATCACTCAAATTTCCGTGAAACTGACACGGATTTCGCTACAATGCAAGTTAATGACAGTCATATCCCGTGGCCATTCCAACATACAAAGTGATTATGTACATTCACTGAGTGAATATTTAGAAAATAAAACATATATTTCTCGCTAGAAATGTGATCAAAATCCATTTTTATGCAGAAACTAAGTCAAAATATTGATTTTTTCACTAAAAATGAGAGAACTGTCCGCCATGTTTTTTGTTCTGACCGCCGGGACCTTGAAAGTCACGTGACTTGGAACAAACCAATAGGAAAAAATATCCATGGAATAGCCACAGGATATGACTGTCATTAACTTGCATTGTAGCGAAATCCGTGTCAGTTTCACGGAAATTTGAGTTATTCCGTGGCTATTCCACGGATTTTGAGTCAAGCGAATCCGTGGCTATTTCACAGATTCCTGTGAGACAGAGTGTCCATGATAGTCAGGTGCAAATATGGTTTAACCCTAAAAAAAAATCTAACAAAAGGTTTCTCAGTGGTTTACAGTAGTATCAGATGTACTTAAAAACATACTAAAAGTTTACCAATTACTGACTCCAAGAAATGCCCCACTTTAAAAAATAATGGCCTCCAGGTCTTTAAAATGACCATTACTCCTTTTAGTCAGGCGGCTGAGCTAAATGAAGGGGACACGATGGACAAAAGCACCACATTTTTTCCACATGCTCTCTATCACCATAAGTTTCAATTTTTGATGGGAGCCACTTCATCAAGATTGCAGATCGGAGATAGCAGCCATATAAAATCTATGAGAACCAACATATCTTCAGATGGTCAATCTTGGTGTCAAAATCTACATTTTCTGGGTGAATGAATCCATTAAAGCTATTGAGAATATCACTAGATGATTATTTGATCAAATAGATCATAGCTTTTATATGGCTGCCATATCCGATCTGCAATCTTGATGAATCAAAAATTGAAACCTATGGTGATAGCGAGCATGTGGAAAAAATTTGGTGCTTTTGTCCGACATGTATTCCTCCTAGACCAGAAATGTTGGTGCCTGATACATGTTTTGGTCATGTAATATTCTGATTAGCATATTTGCATGAAAGATAAGTGATTGCAAGTACACACACACACACACACACACACACACACACACACACACACATATATTAAAGCAATTGATTATAAGCATATTTATGCAAAAAAATAAGTACAGTTTCCCTTCAGTAATTGCAGATTTCTCCTTTCTCAGATTGCTTTGCCTAGTGTTGATGCTTCCTGCCCATCTTGGACGCCATCTTGAAAATGACACCTTTATAGTGGTCAGATTTTGGTAAACTTTTAGTATGTTATTAAGGATATCTAATACTACAAAAAACAGCAGAGAAGCCTTTTGTTGGAATCTTTTTAGGGTTAGGTTTTTTTCCCCATTTATGCACCTGCCTAATAAAGTCTCTTTGCAATTTAAAAAAAACGATCACAAAGGCAATTGATGAGATATCTTAATCAGATTTGTTGAAATATTCAGTGGTTATCAAAGTTTTTAATCACATTGCATTTGTGTATTTCAGGTTCCCTGTTGATGACATAGGTAGTGGTAAATGAACCCCTATAAACATGGCTACTCCTCAAGAGAAGGCACAATGTGTATCATGGTTTATTGAAACAAAATCAGATACGCAGACTCAGCGAAACTACAGAACCAAGAATGAAGAGATCCACTGTCACGTCTATCAATTGGTGCATGGCCCAAGAAATGTATGGAGAAAGGGACAGTGTTGGACAAACCCTAACCAACTGATGGTGCCATGTAGAGGTGTATTAAATGAGGCAAAAAAACTTATATAATATCTACTCCTCATTTAGTAATAATTTCCACATATTTGTCTATTCATTTGCTTTTAAAATACAATTTGTAAGTTGTAAAGAGACTTTATGGACACCCTGTATTACTAAAAAACAATTATTAGACCGAAAAATGGATCATGGCCTATGATTTAAAAAAGTCTACATCTGATTAACTTTATGAGGAAAATAATGGAGAGAATAAAGACATATCAGAAAGAAAGAGGTAGTTGTGGTGAAAGAGAAAGAGCACAGCTGCTGTTCCACTCTCATCATCCTGCTGCTGATGGGAAGAAAAACATCTTCGTCTCTCAATTCTCTCCCTCTCTTTCTCACAACTTTCCCTCTCTGGCACAACATCACAAGCATAAACACGCACACACACGCACACACGCACACACACACACACACACACACACACACACACACACACACACACACACACAGTCCATCCATGCATACAGCTGTGTGTGGGAGCAGTGAGCTGGTGTTGGGGTGGGGGTATCTCAGCTGTTGGGCTTGTCAAAAGCCTGGGAAAGTGGCATGTCCCTCCTCACAGCGGCCCCTTCAGCCCTGACTCATGTCTGTGTGAAACCTGAAGCCTGATTCTGATCATTTTTGGGAGATGATGTGTACTGGGACAGCAGAGCAATACAGGATGGCTTAAAAAACCATTTGGACACAAACATGAGAGCTTTTATTTGCCAGTAATCATGGAAGTTGTGAGTGTGTGATTTTTCACTTTTCAAAATGACTCAACCCATGTGCTGCTCATGGGAACAAGAAAGCATCTACAAAAGAAGAATCTACAACCTACACAAAGTTATTACAGCTTATTTATTTATTGGACATTATCATACTGCAAAAAAAGGGGTGTCTAATAAGAAAAATAAGAAAAAAACACTAAATCTGAGGGAAATCTTGTGCATGGACAGATAATTTCACTTGAAAAGATTTCTTAAATTAAGATTGTTGAATATAGAAATAAGCATGTTGAACAATTAAAAGAAGAAATTAACTCTTAAAACAAGATAAATTATCTAACACTTCCAAATCTAAGTTATTTTATCTTGGTAAGAAACAAATAATTTGCAGTGCACATTCATTCATACATTCTTTTGGGCATGTTATGTTAATACAACAACATACTTATTGTCTTTGAATTTTTTTTCTATATCTTCCATTTGAAAGATCAGTCCAGCTCAATTCTGTGGCATGTCTTCAACCAGATGTGAACAGAAGAGAATGAGGGCCAGGTAGCAGAAAAAATAATGAGAGGAGTGAAAAAAATGTATTATGCACTTTGAGAAAAAAGTTGAAATGCAGAGAATAAAGTCAACTTTTTGAGTTGGATAAAGTAGACTGCAAGCTCCAACCTGATTTTCCTCAATCCGTCTACTATACATCTAAAAAGTCACATAAATTACATAAAAGCAGATTTTCCTAAAACAATAGTTGTAGTGCTACTTCCAAGAATATCTCATTTATGTGTCGGGTTTTTTTCCAACTTTACCCAACACAAAATATTGACTTTATTCTCTTCATTTCAATATTTTCTTGATATATTTCAACTTTATTCTCGTCATTTCTCGCCCCATTTCTCTTCTGTAGATGTGATACCTAAAAACCTGATCTTTTTTTGTATGGTGACCTTGTCCGAGGCATCTCAGTCACCAGAATAGTAATGTTAACATTGTACATTTCTGTAAAACACAGATACTGTGGAAATGTTTATGAGCTGCTCCAGTCTTTTCTCACAGCCTCACAGCTCTGCCAGAACCCTTTGATGTAGCTTGTTGACTCACTGGGTCACAGTTTTAATGTGGATTCAAACCAAAAACGACTTGGCTAGGTAAAGAAAAGAAAAACTACTTAATAGGAATAAAGGGATGTTTGTTATGAAACATACATTTCTATGTGATGTGACAGAAATGGGACATGAACTGTGAAAGTCTGGTGTCTGACCCATAGACTGTATAAATAATGGACGTAGTCACCATGACGTCACCCATTGGTTTGTGGCCCGTTGGAAGCATCGAGTTCAGCGTTACACTCGCCGCCATCTTGCGTCTCCATCTTGTTTCTGATACGGGGAGCAGACCATATCTGGACTGTGGAGGAGGAGAGGGATCTGATCACTGACTACAGCCTCTCTACACCTCAACCTGACTGAGAGAAGCTGTTGCTAATTCATGTTAGCATTAACTGGAGCATTAACTGGGATGTTAGTTTTGGCTAGCAAAAAAACAATCATTACTGACCTCAGAAAACTGAACAGCGACTCCTTGGAGTGTCTGTTAGTCCAACCAAATGCTGAACAAGACATTTTTACTGGACAAAACATTCAAATAAACTGTCATTAAGTGAAAATACAGTGAAAGGGTCAAAGTTATGAGTCCAAACCGCTAAACGTCCTTTTTTATATCTATATTTTTTATATCTATATATTGACACGTTGCCGTGGATACGCATTGTTCTGCTTCTCTCCTGACGGCTCCTCGTTAGTGACCTGTCAATCAAAGGTAGCCCCGCCCCAAATCATACGATTCTTTATCTTGTATTTTCTTCTAAATGGGGCCATTATGAGAACTATTAACATCAAATTGTCTTCAAGAAGATTTTTTACTAGTGATTGAGACCATATTGTTGTCCTAAAAAAAAATTCTGAGGTAATAAAGCAAGTGAGAAGTTTTCTCATTTTGCATTGAAATGAATGGATAGAAATGTTTCTGCAGCCAAACTTAGCGCCCCCCCCCCTGCAGGAATTTTAGGTAGAATGCAGCTTAAGGCACTTCCTGGTTTGCCTCCCTGTTCAGACCAGGAGGTTGCCGCCTGGTCTGACCCTGTAAAGGACAGGCGGTTACAGGTAATGGATGGATGTCTAATAAAATGTGAAAGCTGTTGACAAAAGTTGAATAGCCCACTGGGCAGACGTGGTACAGGATTGGAGGAGAATTCAACACAACCTCCCATAATGAAGTGCTACACCAGCCTCCATCCACCAGCCAGAGACAGCCCAACACAACACTAAGCCTCCATTCCTCCATCACTGAAGCATTCATATTCATATAAATAACAACAAAATCATCACCACCATCGCCTACCTCTGCACCTCACCTAGCTCTTCTCATACTAATAATAATAATAATAATAATAATAATAATAATAATAATAATATAACCCCTCTGCTGCCAATCATAACAATTTAATTTAAACACCTCTGGAACCTCTCTTACCCCATGCTCTGGGCCTTTTTATATAAATGAATAATAAATTGTATTTAAGTCATGATTTAATACATTTTAACAAATTTACCTTTTTTTTTATTAGCACGGAGACATGGTAAACTCACAAAGACCTACTCCTCTCACTGAATTAAGCTTTTGTTGCTTCCTTCTGCTTTTTTTCCAGTAAATTATGTTTTTAAAGGTGCTGTATAAATGTATTTAGTTATTTAATGTATGTATGTATTTATGTATATGTGAATGAAAGAATTAATTTAAAATGACCTGGTGACACAAATGCGTGAGTAACGAAGATCACTCAGAGCGGGAAATCACTAAGACGGTCTGGTAAGTTTAGCCAGAAAGTAGCCAAATAAGCAAAACTCTGTGTTTGTGTGTGTGTGTGTGTGTGTGTGTGGCTACCTCCCCCCGTGACACTGTTAAATGGAATTTTTTTAAATTTCCTTCATTCTGATGATGTTTTTATGCATGAATTTGCCTTTTTTCTATCAATTTATGTTGTGAATGTCTTTATTCCTGTAAAGAAAAAAACAAAATTCAGCTGTCAGGTGATATAAAAAAATCTAATGCAGTATAATACTTTTACTTTTGCTTTCAGACATTTTGCATTGCTTTCAAATGTTTATATTAGCCCTGCTGACACATTTTTCCTCCTCTTTTGTCCGAGGAGGTTACCTCATTAAATGTGCACCTATTCACCTCAATTATAAATTAATTAATCTAATTTATGAGCCCCTGCCCTTTAATGGTTAATATGAACCCTATTTCAAGAAAAGTTGTGACACTGTGTAAAGCATGAATAAAAACAGGATGTGTCATATTCATCTGTGTTGCTTCAAAAGAGTTGAAAATCATCGCATTCTGTTTTTGTTACGTTTTTCACAACATCCCAACTTTTAAAAAAATCTGGGTTGTATGTGTTTCAGCCAGATTTCTGCTCTATAAAAACAACATATATTTATAATACACACACACACACACACACACACACACACACACACACACACACACACACACACACACATGCACACACACATGCACATACAGTGTATTTGAAGATATCAAAGGGAAAGGGAGAAAAAAATATTTTAAAAAAGAGTAATCATTTCTAAAATATATTTTCCTTATTCTCTGGAAATTAAATTCCATTATTGAGATGGAGCCCTTTGTGCTCCTGCAGGGCCTCAGCATGGGGAGCAGAGAGGAGCAGCCTTGGGCCTCGCTGCAGCTACCGACGGCCGACAACCTGCATGTGGCCCTGGACTGCTGCACGTGCTGCAGGATGGGTCATGAAATATAATTTTCTAGTCCTATTCATGGTAATTATTATTCTATCTTAACCTAGGGTGTTGCCCTCAGGCAGCATACCCATTTTTGGCCTGTCAGATTTCTACAATGCATCTTTTTGAGTGATGGGATACTTTAAAAAAGAGGGAAGAGTCTAGGGAACCAATAGCAATGCTTTAATTTGTCACATGACCTCCAGGAGGCCATATTGAAACCCTTTTTTGCAGACTTTTCCAAAGGAAACAGCTTTGCCAACACTCAAACGTCATTTCCTAGCCCTTTTCCATCTGGAAAAAATATATTCCTACTGATAGGTGAGTAAACCTTCATTTTTGATAGTTTAATACACTTAGACTGTTCAAGACATTCATTTCAATGGGTCGTTGGTTCAATGGTTCAGTGTCTCCTACAGGCAAAATTTAGGCAGGAAACCAGTTAAAAAAGTTTCTTTTATAATGTTTTTAAATTTAAAATGTTATGTATTGTTCCCTGTTGAAGCTACTGAATATTTTACACATGTTTATTAAATAAATTATGTTAGAAATTAATTTTTAACTTTTTCACTTGTGCACCATTATGGTACAATGTTGCCTATGGGCAACAAACCCCAAAAACTTCCAAAATATATATATATATAAAATGTCTTTAGATTATGTTTATTTAGTCTATTTTAATCCAATTTAATTCAATCCAATATTTTTATTTGCTAACTGGCATCATAATGCGTACCATATAGGGTCAGTTATTGTTGGAACACTTTATCTAGACGAAGGTAAAAGTACCACTTGTCACTCTAGTGTTTTAAAGTTGAGTCCAGGAGATAAAAACAGGGAATATATGCATCTGCAGTCATATTATCATTCATTTAATATTATCTTTGATGACTTTTAATAATGAATTCAACCCTTCATATTTGTAAAAAAAAAAAAAAAAAATTAATTAAAATTAGTCAAGTAACATGTTTTATTCAGGTAAAGCCTACAAATGGTTGCATGCCACAATTTCTGTCATAAAGTCATTAGCAGCCTATTTTAGAGTGCAGTTAGAAAATGCTGCAGTTAAACCAGACTAAATTAATTGGAAATAAAATACCAAAAATGGAAATGAAAGAAAGGGATTGGTAATTGTTTTAATATTTTACTCTTGACTGATTTTGTTAGATCCAAAGAAACCTAAAGGCAAAACCTACTCATTGTACTGTAGTGCTAAAATAAAGACTGGACAGAAACATGTCCATTATAAACACCTTCACACATAATCTACACAGATGGATAAAAAACACTATTTGCTTGATAGCACCTATTCTAAGGGACTCAAACTGGATAAAATCATCTGATAAATGACATTGTAGAATTGTAGCATGTAGTTTGCAGATCGCCAGGACTTTAATAATCCAGTCTTTATTCACGTGTGCAACAACAACATTACATCTGTTTCACAAACTACTTTTTGTGATTAACATTGGACAATTATAACAAGTCATTCATCATCATAGGGAAATCAACTCTGAAATCTTCTTCTTAAACACTGCCAACTCTGCTCTCCTGTCCGAAACATCAACATCTATGGTTCCATCAGAGGAACATCAGAGGAACATCAGAGCTATGATCCTCACCAAATGGACAAGCAAGAAAATCTTTGTCCACCTCTAGGGGTGAATATCTGCATCTGTGTACAGGTACATCTCAAAAAATTAGAATTTCATGAAAAAGTTCAATATTTTTTGTCAGTCATTTCAGAAAGTTAAACTCATACATTAAATAGATTCATTACGCGTAGAGTGAAATATTTCAAGCCTGTTTTTCTTGTAATTTTGATGATTCTGGCTTAGAGATAATGAAAACACAAAACTCAGTGTCTCAGAAAATTAGAATGTTACATAAAAATTTAAAGGGTGTACAGTTGTATTTTTGTGTTTAGGTGTAAGAATATTTACTTGACATCTTATTTTGTTTATTTGTTAGATACAGTATAAAAGCTTGTCTCAGGTAGCAAAGTTGCTGCTTTGCAATGCATCTCGTCCCATAGAGGAACAGCCTGCACCGCCTGGTGAGCAGAGACCTCCGCTCTCTCTGTCCATGTAGTGCGTATCAAGGTTATAATAGTTTGGGATTTTATTAGTCTTAGTTTTAATTAATACTTAATTAGTTCGTTTTTAGAGTGAGTTTGCTAGTTTTAGTTTAGTTTTTATTAGTTTTAGTGTTAGTTTTAGTTTTTTTGTAATGGGCTATGTGTTGGGTGAGAGATTCAAAGAGGTCATGATAAATTTTGCCTTTATTTCCTTTGGTTTATCCATCTCAGCCCCAATAAGGTTATTAACTCTTACAGTTCCGGGTGTTTTGAATTTCGGTTTGAGTGTAACATCCCAGTCTCAATAAACATATTTACCATGTGTTCCTGCATGTTCACTAGCAGAATCCTCTCTCTAATAGAAACACTGGATTATGTATGAAAAAAGTCTTGTTTTTATTTTTATTTCAGTCAACGAAAATGTTTCTTCAATTCTAGTTTTTGTTATTTTGTTAGTTTTCGTTAACTATAATAACCTTGGTGCGTATTGGGAAATCATTTTGCTAAAGGAAACTACAAATCCCATCAACACTGATTGTACAGCCACATAGGGATTTATTCTGCAAATTGTGTTAGTCCAGTGAAATACATTATTAACATATTTACAAATTTAAAACATGTTTACATGTCTTCTCATAATATTTGCATCATTCTGCTTGAATGCATATGTAATGCATGTTAGAGTTTTGCACCTTTTAAACATGCAAGCTGTGGTTCCAGCCAGGTTTGATCTGTTTGATAAACATTCTGCATGTGTTTGGTACAACTGGCTTCACAGTCACAGACCCCCAGTCTCTTAATTTGACTTCTACATTTATTATTATTAGTCATTTTGTTGCTTTAATTTGCTCGATCTCTGCAATTTTTAAAGTGTGTTAATGCAAACAAGGATCTGCCAGATAAACTTTTAGTCAATGAGTCTGTAATGAACTGTCAATATTTTTTTTTTAAAGTGTATTTTAGCATATTTTTATTTTTTTTTCTATTTTAAAAAGAATGTTTAATATGGAAATGTTTTTTTTTTAAATGTTTTATTATTTCCCACATAAAGCACTCACATGACAAACCACTGAAAAGGGGAAAAAAATAAACAAATAGCACAGCACGCAGACAAGGAATACACCACAAAAAAAAAAAAAAAAATCATAAAATAAATTAATTAAAAAAAAACATATAAAATAAAATGAAAATAGTAAGTTACCACTGTGTTACCTATACATCTTTCATTTACTGTCAGTCATTCAGTCATACAGACGAATACAGATATATAAGGCCGGACAGTTTACATGGTGAATATTTTGATTCATCTTAATCTATGTGGTGCACTGGCCTCCATTGTTTTAATGAAAATGTGTTTATTACTATATAAACATATACATATAGGTTGCTTTCTGGTGATGCTGTGTATATGATTTTATCCTTTTATCTCTCTATCTCTGTTTATTATACTTGTTATTTTCCTATGTGACCATTATAATTCTGCTCACGAAGGCTGTGTTATTACCTCCATGTGTTTCAGTGTTTCTGCACACAGCAGCATTAACATGCACTGTCACTGTTGCCTTTGCTTCTTGTTGTGATATAGCAGAGGATCCTTATTAGACTGGACACTTTGTATTCAAGGATTTGACTCTCTTGTCTCCGAAGTGAAGAAAAGCTTTAGTTGAAATATATTCAAGAATAATATAATTTCACATGGCACATTTTAGAAACACAGGAGTACAATGTGTGAACGGGGTCATTGCTACAGATAGGGGTGAGAAAAAATAGCATAGCAATTGTTTTCTCCGCTGTCCCCTCATGTACTATAACCCCTAAATTAATCTTTTCCTTTTTTTAAATTGAGTCACCAAACCCTGGTAATCCTGTCTCTTGAAATCTCTCGCAGGCCACTGCTGGAATGGGAGTGATTATCATAAAGGCCTGTGATCTTCAAAAATTAAATTTACCTCCCAGGTCTGGAGTTTTCTCATCCCAGCTGGAGACGGCGGATACGTCCTTAGAAGCCACAATGGAGGGTGGGGTCTCAACATCATGATACAAGGCTTTTGTAATCCTGAGCTGTGGTGTACATGAAATCCCACTGTAATTGCCTTCCTTCTAAAGGCAGGTCGGTTAGAGCTGCTCAAGACAGCTTCTCAAGACAGCTCACAAGGACAATGGATGGGATTTAGTTTCTATGCAGATACTCACACGTGCTGAATATTTTTAGTGCAAGTGTTATAGAAAGTCACAGCATTCTCATAATACAGGCAGAGCCCAGCTCTGTCACAAAGAAAAGAAAGACAAACAAGCTGGAAGACTTTCCACCAGGAGAGACTTAGATTAAATAAATGTATTTATTTGACATAATGCACAACAGAAGAGTCAGACGTATGACAAATATTAGAGGTGAATAGAATTTATTGTGACGTTGCTACAATGGGGTTTCCATCTTTTGGTAAAATGTGGTCCTGGAAAACACCTACTGTAGTGTGGACTACCACAGAGTCAATGGCGCCTTCCCTTCTTCCTACCAGGCGGCAACCTCCTGGTCTGAGCAGGGAGGCAAACCAGGAAGTGCCTTAAGCTGCATTCTACCAAAAATTCCAGCAGGGGGTAATTCTTGATAATGATTTTGGTTATTATCAATAAAACCATGGAAAATGTCTAGATATCAGCTCTTAAATTAAACTTTTATCGGCTATTTTTGTTGTCATTATATTTGTCCAAACGTTTAGTTGTACCAGGCATTAAATGAACAAGAAATTGAAGAAAAAGGGTGGTCTAATCATTTTTTCCATGACTGTAGACAATTTATTACTGAATTTCCAGATGCCATATTTTGAAAAACATTGTTATTGAGATATGACATTACCTATATCGGGATGGCCACATCACACAGCCCTACTCAGATATACACCATATATATGCTGGCTGCTGACACCTTTTTGGTCCCATTAATACTGGACTGGTGATTTGTTTCTGTCAGCATACTGCATGCCAAAAGGCTGCAACTAAATAGACACAAGAGAGAGAGAGAGAGAGAGAGAGAGAGAGAGAGAGAGAGAGAGAGAGAGAGACACAGAGAGACAGAGAGAGAGAGAGGGGTATACCTGTATAGCAGGGATGGGCAACTGGAGGCCCGGGGGCCGCATACGGCCTGCACCCTCACTTGAAGTGGCCCTCAGTACAACTACATACATTTGAGCATGAAATCTTTAAAGTGCAGTTTAAAAATGCACAAAATTACTTCTTGCAATTAATGTTAGTCTGCTGTTCTTGCACTGAAAAAAAAAAGAAATCACAGTAAGTGGTTATTTTTTATTTGCTTCAAACCTTTTGTATTCCTATTTATACTGTTCTACATGCATTTGAGCATGAAATATGTTAAGTTACTGTACTGTAAACATATTTAAAATTGCAGTTTCATCATATCTGGTGAAGTGCACGGTCCTGTGGTAGTGAACATGAAAAATTGTGGCCCCCTGCAGCATTTAAGTTGCCCATCCCTGCTGTATAGTATAGTAAACCTGGCAAAGGCTGCTGTTGCTTAAAACATTCTCTGTGTGTTTGATGCATGTTGCAGAATTGCAAACCAACAATCCTGCTCTTATTGCTCCAGTATTGTAGTGGTTTAATCGCGAGCATCCACAATCCCATCCCTGATGGCTGAAGTGTGCATTCACTGTGCCTGCTTACACATGTAGCACAGACAGCCAGGCCTCCACTGATCTCGCCAAGAAAGCAACTGGAGTCTCAAGCCCTACCGCTTTACTATCAGCATGCAAAGTGGACAAAGGCAGGGAGCACAAAGAGCAGAGGGACATGCTTTAAGACCTCCTGTGTGTGTGTGTGTGTGTGTGTGTGTGTGTGTGTGCGCTCATGCATGTGTGTTCATGTTTGGCTTAACTCCCTCCATTTTGCAGAGCAGAGAAGGGAAAAATAAACAAGACCTGACACAAGAAAATGAAACATCTTGGTTGAGAGAATCTGTCTTTGGAGAATGATCTTCCCAGTTTCCCCTCAATAACTGTTCTTACTGTAGAACAAAACAATCAGTATGTTCGACTAATCCAATGTCAAGAGAGATGATAACTGGGACTAAAGATACACAGACATTTAATTACATGAATAGAGGGATTTAGCTTCATTTTCTTTACATGGCTTACAAGAAAGCACAACAGACAGACACTGCAAATGATTTGTTTCTTACCAAGATAAAAAAAAAAACACTAAGATTTAGAAGTGTTAGATTATTTATCTTGTTTTAAGAGTTAATTTCTTAACATGCTTATTTCTAGATTTAACAATCTTAATTCAAGAAGTCTTTCCCTCAGATTTAGTGTTTTTATATTGTTTTAGACACCCCTTTTTTGTTGCCTAGTTGAGCTAATGGCCCACAGGTGACATCACAGTGACTACCTTCATTATTTATACAGTCTATGCTGAAGCTCTGTGGTACTGCTGTTCTGAAACACTCATTTAACAAATGCTCATGTGTGGTTATGGGAGGTGTTGGTCTGTTCTGTCGTTTAGTTTGGAGATCCTGCTCCCGCTCCTTTTTCTGTCCTTCTGCAGGGATGTGTATGGCGGGGGGTGTGGCTGGCTTCTGACGGCAGCTCCACAGCTTTATCTGCACATTGTCACGGCAAGTTCACTATTCATACATGTGGCGTGTGTGTGTGACAAACAGTGTAAGCAATGTTTCTGTGTTTATGCAGCACTGATACATGAGGCTCTGGTCTTCACTCAAGATAATTCTGTCCTGTTTGGTAGAACGGTTGTCCAATAAACTCTTCTACATACCACGTGCATCAGTCCAAACAGAACCAGAGCAACAACATAGACAAAAGGAAACTTATATAATAATATACAAATTATACATACCATGTATACAATACATGTATTTAATTTGTTATATAAGCTACAAAGTGAAAGACGAATAGCTAATCAGTAACATCAGTGTTGCAATCTTTCTGTGGAGTAAATAAAGATGACCCTCTATGGCACTGAAGGTGAGATTATTCATTACCCTGGCCAACAGAATCAATCATGACTCAAATTAGAAAGAAAGAAAACATTGTGTGCGGAGATGTTACATGCTAAATTAAAAGACTAAATTATATTTTCCAATGATGGCACACATACAGACTTACAAGGTGAAAACATGCTGTTGCAGCTGGAGACACATTATGAGCTGAGAGAGACTGAACAGGCTAACTGTAGCCTGACAGCTGATCAGTTCAGATGAGCCACTCAGTCACAAGACCAGGCAGATTAGATCCACAGGAAGAATCACTGGAGAATGTTGTTAGGTGAACATCAGGGTCATGACAGGCAGTGTAAGGAGCTCGGTGCATCGCTACGGTGACGGAGTACTAATATTGGAATAGGTGGGTCTTGGTGGGGAATGGCAGCAGCGCATATTTTCATTTGGGTGAGTCACATTATTCTTAAAGAGGCTTGGATAAAAGGTATATTAGGCACACTTCACCAATATAATGATGATGTTCTATTTCACCACAGTAGCACTTACCTCCTGAATTCCTGAATTAATAAGGAGGCAGTCTCCAGCTGTGTCCTCCAACCCATGAAGCTAGGGGGGCTGGAGGAATCAAAGCTTTTGAAACATTAGAGACAGAAAACTACAGCTGGAACGAAACCAAACACAGCCACCAAGACTGGGAGCTGAGTTTGTTGTCAAGGTGGTTTTCTCACCAGGTTAACTAGCTGATGGCCACAACAGTAAGCAGCAGTTAGTGGTTACTTTAGCAACTCACATAGACTGTATATAAATAATGGACGTAGTCACCATGACGTCACCCATTGGTTTGTGGCCCGTTGGAAGCATCAAGTGCAGCGTTACACTCGCCATCTTGTTTCTGATACGGGGAGCAGACCATATCTGGACTGTGGAGGAGGAGAGGGATCTGATCACTGACTACAGCCTCTCTACACCTCAACCTGACTGAGAGAAGCTGCTGCTAATTCATGTTAGCATTAACTGGAGCATTAACTGGGATGTTAGATTTGGCTAGCAAAAAATAAAAACAAAATGTATGTTACTGACCTCAGAAAACTGAGCAGTGACTCCTTGGAGTGTCTGTTATTCCAACCAAACACTGAACAAGACATTTTTACTGAACAAAACGTTCAAATAAAACTTAATATCATTAAATGAAAATACAGTGAAAGAGTCAAAGTTATGAGACCACACCGCCAAACGTCCTTTTTTATATCTATATGACGTTATATATAACTTTATTGACACGTTGCCGTGGATACGCATTGCTCTGCTTCTCTCCTGATGACCGCTCGCCATGTTAGTGACCTGTCAATCAAAGGTAGCCACGCCCCAAATCATACGATTCTTTATCTTCTATTTTCTTCTAAATGGGGCCATTATTTACACTATTAACATCAAACAAAGATTTTTTTTACTTGTGATTGACACCATAGTGTTGTCCTAAAAACATTTCTGTGGTAATAAATCAAGTGAGAAGTTTTCTTACTTTGCATTGAGATTAATGGACAGAAATCTTTCTGCAGCCAAACTTAGCACCCCCTGCTGGAATTCTGGGTAGAATGCAGCTTAAGGCACTTCCTGGTTTGCCTCCCTGCTCAGACCTGGAGGTTGCCACCTGGCAACACATAAAGCTATCTGTCTACCAGCTGCATTGCCACTGGTCCATGGTGGGTCTGGGCTATGATTTCACTTTCTGGTGTGCTTCTGCTAGACACCCACAACTACTATCTCATCATTATTAGTCTCTTTTAAATAATGATTATTACTGCAACTTCTGCTGTTGTTTTTAAATGAGCAGCATTCTTATTCCTTCTGTTATTATTCCTGCTACTATTACTCTCAGCCTGAGCCCAGCCACTCCACCAAGAAACCTCTTTTCAGCCGCTTGTTTCCGCAGTCTCATTCCTTCGGTCACTGTCCAAAGCACATGACAATAGGTGAGGGTTGGAACATAGATGGACTGGTAAACTGAGAGCTTTGCTTCCAGCTCAGCTCTTTCTTCACCACAGTGACCCATGCTGTGTTCCAATACCCATACTTCCATGAGTACACTTAAACGCAGTACACTATCCACACTTTCTAAGTACGCAGATTTCAGCAGGTGAGTGTTGTTCCAAATCTAATACTCCGTGGTGCACTTAACGGAAATGACGCTCGCGACAGCCGCCGCGGCTCGTCACCCGCGAAAAATTTCCGGCTGTGAACGGCGAAAAAATTACCCTTTGTGTTGTTTAATCTTTACTTCTACAATCCGGCAATATGGCTCCATTAACGCAGCAAATGTGGAGAATGCGCCGGCGTCGTCGGCCGCCATTACAAACAATTTTTACGAGCAGAGCGGCGCTGCCTGGCTCCGCCTCTTCTGCTACATAGACAAGATGGCGGCCGTTGAATGCGTATAGTGTACATCTTTCCACACTCAGCGTTTTGACCGCTATGAGGGCAACATCCGGGTCCTTTAGGTACACTTCTTTTCACTGCGATCGGAATCGGAACACCCTGCGTACTCAAACTAAGTAAAGTACGGGAAGTATGGGTATTGGAACACAGCACAAGTGTATTGCTGCTGATGCCACCGTGTGCATCTCATGCTCCATGTCACTGCTGAACGAGACCCCCAGATACTTCAACTCCTAACTCATTTCCAGTCCAAAAGCAGCAATCCACTGTTCCTTGCAGGGAGCCACAGCCTCAGACAGCGTTCAGTGTTCATGACTGATTTATCTGCATGTTTTCTGCTTTGTGGAACCAGTGGGGCATCAGCGAGTTATGTTGCCTTTTTAAGTAAAGGTTTTCAGAGCAGCTGTCAGCTCAGACATGTTGACTCAGACATGCTGAAGTCTTTTTCCACAATGAGGCTGATTGAGTGCATGGTGTCAGAGCAGAGAGGTTAGGAAGACACCCAGCTTCCTCCCAGCTTAATTTCAAATTGCTACTGGAGTGAGGAGATTAGAATGAGTGGGGTGTGGGGAGTGAGGGGGCAGGGTGTGTGCCCAACAACAGAGGTTGCTAGCTCAGTAATTGTACATTCAGGGGACTGCTGTGAAGAGATATAAAAGACACCAGACTTAAGGAAAACCCTCACAATAAATGAAAGGCAAGGAAGTGGTGACAAACAAAGATACAACGTCTCACTTTCTTTTGTTGTCAGGGAAAATTGAATGGGCAGGGTAAATAAAAGATTGAATGTTAATTACTACAGCGGCCAACAACAGCAGTCGGGGAGGAGGGAGAGAGCGATCTAGCAATTTATTTCACGTTTATTCTTCTGTCTGCTTCACACTGCTTAAGCACAGGACTTACAAGCTGATATTATTAGCCAATCACAGCAATCTGTCTCCTGTAAGCTGATTGTAGAAGGTGCAATCCCTTCACTGTGGTGATCAGACAGCTGGGGCCCAGGTACATAATGTATCCTGGAATAATTATGGGATTTAGGGAGATGTTAGGCTTTGTAAGTCCTTTCATTGTGACAGTGTTGAGTGTTTGACACAGCAGAACGCCCGGTGCACAATTACCCTGGGTCTGCTGCAGTTTGGGGATTGAACTACATGTCCTTTCATCACTGCATTCCTCATGGCATATCCTGCTCTCACTGCGATAACATGACCGCTAAAAGCATTACTGTGGATGTCTTACTGTTCCTCTAATCTCTTTATTGAGGTGCTCATTAAATCACCTGTTTTCCAAATATTTGCGACCACTACTTGAATGTCTTCTGTTTAACTGGAAAGTATGAAAAAGTTAGATAAAGTTAAAGGGTTCAGCTTAACTTACTCTATTTAAAAATGGATATACTCCCGTCCCGTTCACATTACAAATGATTGAACTCTTTCTTGCTATGAGTGGATATTGCTACCATAAATTTAGTGTGTAAAAATATGTTGGAAAACTATGTATTTGGGCAATATATTGTGTGAACAATGGAACATCAAAGACAAAAAACTGCTGGCTGTACTATTGGCAGCCAGTAAAAAAGCTGTCACGAGGAAATGGTTAAAACTAGAACCTCAACCATTAATGAGTCGACTGAAGTTTAAATTAAATTTCTCAAAGTTGAAAAAGAAAGCTCTGGACCAAATGGACAGTATGTAAGTATGTAAAACCAATCAGATCTGATTTCACTTGAACATACTTAACCTGATGATAATAATAATAATAATAATAATAATAATAATAATAATAATAATAATAATAATAATAATATATTTATGTTTTATTGCATATATATATATATATATTTTTTTTTTTTCTTTCTCTTTTAAAAAAAATTCTATTTACATTAGTAGTAGTATCGCTTTCTCTGCCTAATAATGATACATAATATTTATTATAATATATTACTACTTAACTACTAGATCTATAACTGAAACACACACACACACACACACACACACACACACACACACACAGGGGTACCATCATTGTCGTTGTTTAATATTCACTTCCTGTCTGTCTATGTCACTGTACTGTATTATTGCACTATTTGTCTGTCTGTCGATATAACTGTATTGTATTGTATTGTATTGTATTGTATTGTATTGTATTATTGCACAATAAAAACAGAAAAAGAAAAAGAAAGACATGGAAAAATTTTTATGTGATGTATTGATTGTCTCACGTGGTGCACTCCCCGGTTCTGTTTTTCTTTCTTTCCCTTTTTTCTCTCCTTTTTTGTTCCCAGCTTAAAATTAATGGTCCGTAAAAGAAAACCCCAGAAGGGCATTTTGGACAAATCACTTAAACTTTCTACATCCATCCTGAATGACTATGGCTGTAATTGATGTATGTGATGAAATTTGCCTTTCTAAATAAAAAGATATGTTGGAAATTACATTTAATCTGCATGAAAATCCCACAAGTGGAGTGTTTAGTACTTCTGGAGCATAAACATGCTCAAAAATATGAAGTCTGTCGACATCGTCATCATTGTTTTTTTTTATAGATAGCTGTGTCCAATTTAGGGGACACAGTGTCCCAAGGACACAAGGTATGTCCTCCAAAGGACTAAAGCTTTGTTTATGCTTTATGCTGAGGCCTTCATTTGAGATCTCCAAATAACAGAATAGACCGTTTGCCAACACCACCCATAACACCACATATGAGCGTTTGTCAGAATGAGGACTCATGGTACCAAGGATCTCTTGCTCATTCTACAGACCGGTACGGTCCTTGGTTGTAGAAAAGGCTGCGGTTTCTGTGAAAGTTCGGTCAAAAGACCGCTCCGGACGGCTCATATTCAAATTCGGGGCGTTTCGGCTCTTAAGAGAAACATCTCTTTATGGACTAAATGCTCCACTATGTTCTCCAGCTAGTTGCTGACTGTGTCTTTGCTGCCTGGCAGGTAACATACAGTGGGTTTATTGGAGCTTTTTCACTATAAACAGCTGTCTGCTGAGATCAAACCAAAACAGTTAAGCTCCATCCATCATAAATCACGCTTTTAATAGAATACCTCTGCTCTGTTGACAATTCCAAATGGATCTTACTGCAGGAGTGTGTGACATCCCAACAGCTTTATGTTACTTAGCAGCACGACAGCAGCACTCATCATTGGCTTCAACCTGAACTCTCACAGTTATTCCTACTAGATTTTCATAATACATTCTGGATTCACCAAGATTTTAGGCAACCGGGAAAATAGTGGCATCCTCCGTGATTTTGTTTTTCATGATTTCATCTATTTTTATTTCAGCTTTTGCTCTTCTCCTGTGAGTGACACTCCAGTCAGCAGGCCTCAGTGGCATATTGCACCATCCTAAAAATACACAAGCCCACAGGCAGCCGCCAACACTGCTCCACTGTGGGCTCACAGCATCTTACAAGGGGTTTTTCTGGAGGATCATTAATCACTGGAGCTGTCATAAAAGCCCTCAGAGCTTGGACGGTTATAATTATCAAATGGGGGTTGGACCATGATTAGGGTTTATTTCATCAATGCAATAGAAAAATAATGTTTTCAGTGGATAATCTGAAAACATGCCATTAACGTAATAATGACCATACATTTTAGTTCAAAGAGCATATACAGGGAACATCCTCACCTTCCTCTGCACAAAACATTGACTTCCATTACTCACTGTACTTCTCCACATTGTTGACCCGTCTGGAGATATTGCATATCTCATTGTAATAAAGTTAGCATGCTCGTACAGCAGCATTTCCATGCAATGAAGTTTGACAAACATAAAAGTATTGGGCTGTAATATCCTGTGATGGGTGCATGTGTAGAGTAGTGAAATCCTGTCTGTGGGACAGCCTACATTGTTCAAAGAAAATACTATATGTAAGTACATTTAAAGGGGTTGCAATATTACATTCTGTTTCCTACATTACTTGTTAGTTATTCAACTTTCAGTTTCAGTTACAGGGGCTGGATTCACAAAGCATTATAGAACACATTAATAATGTAATATATACACATATTGGTTTGCAATATTGTGAATCACTGCATTGATTTACTACTTATTGCCAGAATTTCAGCCTGTCCTCCTGTCAAAAACATTAATACAGGTTGTGTACAGGCAGCTAAAACGAGCTATATTTATGAATTTCACCGTCCGGTGTCATGTGTCTATCGCCATCTTTTTGATGTCGTAGTGATTGACAGCCAAGTGAATTTTAGAAGGGCCAGTCCCCGTGGTGGATGGGTCAAACAATCAACAGACTTCCACCTGGGAGAGCAGAGTTCCCATCCCGTGTGAAAACAACAGTAAACCTGTTTTAACTCAAGTTACGTTCTTTACGTAAGTTACATGAATCACGCTTTTTATCTTAAATTGTGGCAGTCACATGACCCTTGTAACTACTTCACTTCCGGCGTTTACGTACATTTATTTACTGTTTAAACTGTCTTTTATAACGCCCTACCAAAAGTTTTCTGCCCTAAACCTAAGGTCAGTGGTTTTACAACATACATCCACAGAAACTGCAGTCTTTTTTTTACAACGGTGGACCGTACATGTGTGTGAACACACTGTTCCGCCGTTTATGTTGGAGGACTTGTTGCAAAATTTGCAGTTCTCCCGCTCTGAAAACCGTATTTAAATTGTCTGGCAAGAACTTCTGGGAACTATCTGAAGTCTACATGAATCACGTGACGAGTGTTTGAGACATTGTCGGGACTCTCTCTCTCTAAAGAGCTCTGGGATCCGTCACACACCGTCTGATTTTGCTGCCTGCACAAACGCCCTTTATTGTTGTCTTTGAAAGGAGACCAGTCCGTCCTCTTCACAGTAGCGACATGCACTGCAAAAACCAACTGACAAAAAAAAAAAATTGAAATAAATAACTAGAATTAAGCAAATACATGCTCGAAACAAGTAAAATGATCTGCCAGTGCAGTAAGTACATTTTTCTTGGTAAGAATTTTTTCAATAACTTTAAAAAAATATCTGGAAAAAACAATTTCAGCTTGAAATAATAAATCAAATATACTTATTTTTGAGCAACTGTGACGTGAAAAGGCCAACTGTAGCCAGCAGTACTTGAACGAGCACATTTTGGTGGTAGAAAATGCTTTTAGCATTCAACTTCCATGCAACTAAAACTCTCAATAGGAGCCAATATTTTAGGTAAAAACTCACCATTTTCAACGGCTGAATAGCTTGAAAAGCATGAAAAAGCTCACAATGTCAATCCTAAAAAGAAGAAGTCTTTAAACAATAAGCACATAAAGCTATGGTCAGTAGGTAAATTATACTCAAAACAATATAATGAAGATACTATTGTTAGATAGAAGAAGAAAATACCTGGTAAGCTTCATTTTTTTGCAGTGTGTTTACATGAACTAGGCTTGTTTAACACTCTGCATGTTGTTATTTGAATTATGACACACCACTTGACATTATTATGCACTTTGAACAACTAGCACAACAATAGAATGGCTGGATCCTGTTTCCTCTTCAATTTTACTGTCAACAAACAAGAACAAGTTCAATGTGTGTTAAGGAAGAGAACGCAGCCAACAAAACGCTTTGGTCTTGGTCCAGTTGCAGAGCTTTAATGAACAGACAGTTACGCCAGTGTTACAATTAACACACCAAGAGGCTGAGGGAAGTAAATGCCAATACAAATTTGTCACTAGTCTAATACTTCATACAGGTAGAATAAATTATGCTATGGTAACATACACACATGCCAAACAGAAAGCAGAACAAAACAAGCAGAGAAAGGACCAAGAGGTGAAGAGGGAGGGTGGGCTGAATGAGCATATCTGTACATTTGATCCTTAATGTTCTCCTTGGTTTGCTGTCAGTGAAAAAATATATATACACAAGGTAGAAGGTTAACACAGCCAGCATCCCAAGAGGTTCCATGGCTCTAGTGGAGGTGCAGAGGGTTGATATCTAAAAGCCTCTGAACGAGACAGGAATGATTGCCCTCACAATAGGGAATACATGGACACCAGCAACTAGTCTGAATGGGAATGAAATCATCATCAAACTTCAAATTCATCACGAGCTGAGGATTAAACTCTCTGAAATGGCATCAGTTACAGAACTGAAAGTGAAGGAAAGAAAGAAAGACAACTTTAACATATTTTGATTGTTCAAGTATATTTTGTATGGAATGATACGATAAGGGGAATGTCTCTCTCTCTCTCTTTTTAACCACCAAAGAGCACAACGTACAGCTGACATCTCTGCAGCAGTGGAGCGTTTCTGTGAGGAGCACAGAAGGTTGAATCTGGAGGAGCTTTGTGATTAGAGTGAGGAGGATCATCTCTTTGTGACTTCACCTCACGTCCTCAGTGGAATCCTTTATAGAACAGGTGTTGTTGTAGTTTGTAACACTTTATCGTTTCTGGTATTGACATTACACAATCTGTATTCTGTTTAACATGTCAAAATGCCAATTTATCTCTAATTATATTCTGAGTGGCAAGTTGTTTGGATCAACAGTATTCAAAGGATGGCCAGGTTGACACTGAGCGTTTCTATCATCAGTTATTTCCAGTCACAAAACACATCTCTTTCTGCAGATATTTCACAATAAAAGGAGTGTAACACCCTATAATGTAATATTTTACTGATAATGTAATAATAATATAATGTAATGCCTAAAAAACGAAGAAAATTTGCAATTATCTCGATCGAAAATGTAATAAAACCCAATAATGTAATAACTTCACCAATAATGTTATAAACTATCCTAATGCTGAACATAAAGGTTGAATGGTATGGACACAGCTCTGATCAGTAAAAACCCCTCCTGGAAATCTAATAAATTCCCAATAATATAAAGGTATTACATTATCGGTAAATGTTGTTACAATATCAGTCAGGATAGTTTATTACATTATTGGTGAAGTTATTACATTATTGGGTTTTATTACATTTTCGATCGAGTTAAGTGCAAATTTGACTACATTTTCAGGAGTTATTACATTATCAGGATATTATTACATTAAAGGGTGCTAGAGCATGATGCTAATTTCTTGAAGGTAGTCATTTGAAACATCGATGCAGGAAGTGAACGTAATTCTACAATCACGCTTATCAGTGATCAAAAGAACAGTGAAAATTTAAATATGGAGGAAGTGTTGAGTTTGTGTCAACGTTAAATTTAAACAGGATCAGAGCAGATCAGAAACCAGGGAGGCTTTTTAAAAACTAAAATATGATCAAATGTACTTCTAGGGAGATTACAATTGAAGACCTGTGTCTAATGTCAACCTGTTACAGATTGAGGCCTGGTGCTCTCTGGAGCTGAAACAATTAAGATTAACTCTATCTTCATGTACATTATTAATTTTATTTAAGTCCCAATTTTCCTCCCAGTAGTTGAAACTCATTGGTGAAGTGAACGGTGTCTATAGGATTTCATACATAGGCACTATGGCAAAAGTTTTGCCTCTGTAACCAACTTTAGTTGTCGTGAGCAGATGATGTGAAAACACTGGCAGTAAACAATTTGCAGGTATGCTCAATATGAACATTCAGTCGAAGAGTATGGCGTCATATTTGAGTCAAAAGTCGCGCGAGCGATAACACATCTGCACACGCATTTATTTCATGTCGCGCGCAGATTTCAACTGCCGCGCGCAATTGGATGATCTTCGCGCACATATTCAGCAACTGAGTGAAGCAGAATCTCCCCCGTGCTCGCTCGCGGTGGAGCTCTGCTCGCGCGGAGCGAGGACTAATGACACATTGGGGGCGGGACCAAGGCTGACCCCGGGCCTCTTATTATTGGTCACTTTCCAGCCCTCCACGTGGCTGCCTTTTCAGTTTACGCGGCAGTTGAAATCTGCGCGCGTGACACTAAATAAATGCGCGTGCAGATGTGTTATCGCTCGCGCGACTTTTGACTCAAATATGACGCCATAGTACAGAAACATAATCTACACAGCATTATATTTCTTTATGGAACACATTTATCAAGAATGGAAGAGTTACTTATAAAATTAACAACACAAACTAGTCTTAAGGACAGTGGATGTGCTGTGTACAACCCAGTGGTGGTTTTCATTGATAAATGCAAGAAGGAAGACATTAACTTGAAGTGAAATCTAAAGAAATAAAAGTGAAGAAAGTAACTGTAGTGACTGGTACCAAGCTGCCTGGAGAAATGTCCGACCCAGTCAGGAGTGAATGTCAGCTGCTCAGTCAGGAGCTTGTTTGACCTCCAACTATTGCCAAAGCTCTTCAGGAGGTCTTGTTGTTGATAAGAGGGACTGCAGTGTCAGAACAGAGACCAGATCTCTTCTGGAATGGCTGAATTAATCCATATCAGTCTGCTACACAGGTGTTTATCTCCCTCACATACTTATACACACATGCACACATGGGTTCCTGGAGGCTGACACTTTTTTTTTTCTTTTGAAGCTGCCAATATCTTGTGCTGATATCTATAAAGTTGATCAGTTTCACATAACAATTAAAACAAAGTATTATGGTTGCCCTGGTATTTTATTCTTTATGTTTAAAACTCGAAACACTAAATCTGTCTACATGAGTCACAATTTCTCAAAGACAGCAACCAAAAAGTTGTGTTTTTCCTGCCCTGCAGTGGTTTTAACTCTCACCACCCGTCTGTAAGTACAACACACCTGAACCTGAGGTAGAATTCATGAGCCCGAATCAAATCACATGTGCAGTTGTCTGACAACACAAGTTGTTTGCTGACTCACAGAAGAGCTGTTTTTTTTAAAAGTTTTTATGAAATATATTTTAAATAGCAGGTCACTAGTTACTGTACATGCAGTCTAAATTCATTGGCTCCGGGTTTACTTGGTTATTGTTTATATCACTAGTTAATACTTATTAAATAAAATTCAATTCCACCATTATTGTGTACAGAATGTAGTGCAATATGAACAATAAATGTAGAACAATATTCATTTATTGTATTTGGTTGGTCCCATGGGGAATGTTTAAAGCTTGGACAGCTGCATCATTCAATCCTTAAGCCCTGGAAAAACTGTAACATCAAAAAAAGTATTAAAAAAAACTAAATATCAGCCCAATGTACTGTATAGTCAATCTATGACACACACACGCACGCACGCACGCACGCACGCACACACACACACATACACACACACACACACACACACACACACACAGAGTCTCTGGGAGGTTTGTATGGGTGGTAGCAGGATGGGTGGGTGTGCTGGTGACCAGGTGTCATGGTGCATGCGTGTCAGGTGAGGACTAGTAGGCCTGGCCCGTCTCCACCTGCAGCAGTCCCAGAACAGCTGAGTGGTCAGACAGCTTCATCCTGCGCTGACTGGACAGGCTGACGTTCTTTGCCAGGTAATCCACAGCAGCTGGAGAGGATGGGAGGATCGGAGACAGAGTTAGTTATGTTCGGAAAAATGAACATCCAATCACTTTCAATTTCAAAATGCCAAATTCCCATAATGCAACCCTCTTCATTAGGCCCTTCCCGCGTGGTAAACAATCAAAAGACAGGTACATCTCAAAAAATTAGAATATCATGAAAACGTTCAATATTTTTTGTCAATCATTTCAGAAAGTGAAACTCATGCATTATACTGTGTTTTCTGAAGTCCACAGTCAACATAGCAGCCATCTAGCAGGACATTTTAGAGTCTTCATGCTTCCACAAGCTCCCAGGAGATGCTGCTTTCATTCTCCAGCAGGACTTGGCACCTGCCCACACTGGTAAAGGTACCAAAAGCTGCTTCAGTGACCATGGTGTGACTGGGCTGGACTGGCCACATAACTGGGCTGACCTGAAGCCCATAGGAGTCTATGGGCTGTTGTCAAGAGGAAGGTGAGAGACACCAGATGAGCTGAAGGCTGCTATAAAAGCAACATGGTGCTGTAGGCTGATCTCCTCCATGCCACCAAGTATTAATGCACTAATTCATGATTCAAAAGGAGCCCAACCAAGTATTGATGTATAGAAATGAATTTACTTTTCAGAAGCCTGACATTTGTGGTTAAAATATATATAATCTATATATATATAAATATATAATTATATAATTATTATGTAATATTCTAATTTCCTGAGACACTGAGTTTTGTGTTTTCGTTATCTCTAAGCCAGAATCATCAAAATTACAAGAAAAAAAGGCTTGAAATATTTCACTCCATGTGTAATGAATCTATATAATGTATGAGTTTCACTTTCTGAAATAATTGACAAAGAATATTGAACTTTTTCACGATATTCTAATTGTTTTAGATGCTTTCACATGCTGATTAGATCTCATGATCAAGCAGAATGATCTTTATCTGTAAATGAGTGCATTGCCCCTTTAAAGCTTTGGACATCAGTTCAGCCAGCTTGCAGTTTCTACTGATTTCTATGCACAGTGCTGATCTCACTGAAGAATGAAGGCTGCAGTGTAATAGCCTGCCATGTATGGTCTTTTTATCAATTGTATGTGTATGGAGTTTGTTTTCAATATCATGTCCAGCATTTAACTGATTAAACCTGCGACTGACACAAAAAATTGAAAAATGAGACATAGCACAACATTTTCATCAACTTCCCTATCAAATGTGGTCATGTATGATATAATGTGTACTATAATAACATTTGAGTAATCCTTCATAGCAACAGAACAAGTGTTAAAAGATAAGACTGGTGTGTGCCAGCCCCTTTATCGAGCCTAAAGTGAGCTTGTTGAGGATTGTGACCTCTGATGCTGATTTTAGCCTAATTGACCACTGCAGGGCTGCGGGCAGAAAGCACGCGAGACATCAATTGAGTTTATGACGTTTACTGAAGGACTGCGCAATGACGTATTCTGGTACAATGCAGTTTCTAAAAATATATCACAAAAATAAAGGACTAAATTATCACTGTATACAGCTCTAAATATATGCAATTGAATACAGTAGGCTAAACAACCACTTTACAATATATAGCCTATAAAATGCATTTAACTCAGTGTCTATCACTTAATATGAATGAACATAACTTTGACCGTTAATTATGTAGCACACACATGTAAACCAGCAGTAATATGAAGACTACCTGTCATAACAAACTCACTTCAACTAAATTAGCATACAGATGCTAACTCGCGATAATGCTAACGAGTGAAAAACGGACTATTTAACAACTGTAAATACACATCAGGAGCGACAAATCACTATCAGAAAGGTAAGTCACATGTACTCATTCATCCCCCATCACTAGGCTATTACCATAACTTACATCATCAGTGACTGCCGTACCACTGCTAACAACATGTCAATGCAACTGCATGCACTGCTTTCAAAATAAAACGTCCACTTCAGAATAAAAGCATGAATACAAAAACCCATTTCTAACTTGGAGAATTCTTAACAGAGCTATAGGCTACTTTATATTATTTTTTTACTGTCTTACACTTTACAAGTGATTTTGAGTAGGTGAGTGTATGTTTGCATGATATTTATGCTATGTGTATATGCAGCCCATTCTCTCAAATTTGCATACAAATAACACAACTTAAGACCTTGAAATCACGTGCAATGCATACACCAAAATCTAATTTTGCTTGCATACGACACGCCAATCAGTCCCCATGTTTACTTTGGAAAGTAAGTGGCGCCCTATATCGGCCAAAGATATTATGAATGATATGACATCGTCTTTGTTACTACTTTCCTTCCAGCATTTACATCATTTATTTACTTACTTTTCTATTTCTGTTATAACAACAGCGAACCTTACGATGTGCTGCAACTGGTAGGGTAACACTCCTGTGCGTATCATATGCACTGTGTTAGTTTGAAAGTGTAAAGTTTTGTTTGTGTGTAGATTTGTGGTACTGGGTCGGTATATTGTTCGATTCAGACTCAGGACACGGTTTCAAACTCCTGGACCTTGTTCAGCAACCATCCACCCCAACAATCTCCCTACGGTTAATGCAATAAGCTCTTCCTGGATGGTAAGAAACATAATCCAGGCTCATTGATATATTGTAATTGTTTTTAGACAACAAAGGAGCTGTTTGGTTCAGAGACACGATCAGGCTTTGATACACACACAATGAGATGCTTTCACCGTTGGTTTGCACTGCAAATGAGATTTGTTGACGAGAAGAAAAATATTGAATATCACTAGATTTGAAAATCCAATCACACTGACTGACAAGAGAACACTTTGTTTGACAGACAGACAAAGGAGTTTGGCTCCACAGACAAAAAGACAGAGGCAGGTAGTCAGTGGAATAACTGTGGTTCTTGGGAAGCTGGCATTAATGCTCAGCATATTTTTCTGTCTGAGTGGTGGATGTTGCCCCGCCCCGGTTCAGCCGGTGATAACTTCTCATTTATAGGGCAGGAAAAAGGAGGGCTGACAGCAGATGTTGTGTGACATGGTGCATGTGTGTGTGTTGTGGCTATCAGGGGGAGATAAATAAGGCATGTCAGTTAGGATGCTAGCGTGCACAGAAAGGAAGCTGTCACTCTGTGCTGAGGAATGAGAGAAAGAAGAGCACCTACGGGTGGGCAGGTCTGTCTGCCAAGATGCCAGTCACCCAGACAGCAAGTGGGGGAGCAGTGTGTGTATGTGTGTGTGAGTGTGTGTGTGTGTGTGTTTCACAAGAGCTTAGTGAAGCCCTCTAAAGAAAGCTGTTTTTCCTGTCAACCAGCTTTATACCTTAAATCCCTGTTGAGCAGTCACACTGAGAGTCCTCTGCCTCCAAGATTTACCCTCTCATCTGATAACGCACTCTAACACACATGAACACGTGCACAAACACAGGTGCACACACTCACAAGCCTCAGCTATTTTGACAGTATGTACTTTAATCTGTCAGGAGCTTCCTGCATTAGAACAAGAGAAGAGTCAAATGTCTGAAGTAAACTGTTAAATCTGTCTGCGGGAGGGAGAGGTGGGGGTGGAGGGCCACAGACGTCACATCACAGAGGATCACTTATAGGATCAGAGATATTTCTTAAAGAAATAATTCTTAATATACAACCCAAAGAAAATCTCAGCAATTACTTTGGTGAGTTCAATGTTATTATAAATGTTTAGAACAATGTGGGGCAGCATCCAAAGAATCGCCTCATGATTTTATCCAGGACCAACATTCAGTGGGAATGCAAGGAGTCATCTGCTACTTTATGTAATGGTGTGTGGATGAACAATGGCATGTCTGACTTCAATACAGCAGAGTGGAGTTCATATTCTGTCACATATCTGCCTTTCCCCTAACCAGAACTATAGTTGACATGCTCAGATATCAACAGAAAAAAGGTAAAAAGGTTGTCAAGCAATCTAGTCTTTTGCAGAATTGTCCAATATTGATGCTGTTGTCTGGTGATAGGGTTGTGTAGCCAACAGGTATATGCAACACATAATTAACCCATTTAATCCCATCGGTCACAATAGTGACTGTAAAAAAAATTCTTAGTTATAAGGCTCTATTCCTGCAGAATATGTCAAACAAAGCTGCCCTGACCAATGGATGTTCTCCTCCTCCCATCACATGGGAAAAGTCCAAAAGTAAAAATGGTATGTCTGTTAACATGAAGTAACAATGTTGAGTTAGACTGATAACTGCTTTTCTTTTTGTTTGCTCTATGTATTGTCCTCTCAGTATTCATATTGGTAGAGTTGTATATTTGATAATGAAGGCTATAAAGTCACACTAGAATGTTATTCTAGTGGCAATGTTGGAGACCACCAGTAACAGAATTCTACATTTATTAATAACTGGAAAGGGAAATATAATATTTTTTTATGACTGCATAGGAGAAATATGTTAATGTAGTCTATAAATCAAATGTGAAAAATCAAAATGACTTTATTTATCCCCGAGGGGAAATTCATTTAGTCTGGTGACACCCTGATGGGTAAATGGTAGATACAGCATCTTATCCACCAGTCACTATTGTGACCCAACCTAAAACACACCTTTTCACCTATTTTTCCATGAAAATCTTTTAAACTAATGGGTGATTATTTCAAAGGAGTACTTACGACACACAGTTTGGATATTTTCATGTCTGGGAAAATTGTGGATTGAATGGGTTAACTTTCAGTGGCAATACAGTGTGAGTAAAGATGATGTGTCAGTCACAAATGAGTTGGCTCTGTAAGCCGGCTCCTTTAAGTGAATGATGGGAACCGACTCATGTGTGAAAGCTGATTTCTGACGATTCTGGCAGGATTATAGGATGATCGAGCACAATTTGTTTGTTTCATATTAAGTCATACAAATGACATTGGAAAATAGAGAGGTGTGTAATTATTATTTACCATTGTGTTCATCATCATGCTATTTTTGTTACACAATAGATATTCTTAACACGAGCACCAGGGATCAGAGAAGTTGAGGGAACAAGAGATAAAGGAAAAAGAGGCAGAATGAGAAAATGTAATAATTTAACCCAAATTTAAGGGTTGCTTCACAGGGAATGCCCAGGAAGCTTATAGCCCCTTTCAGACTGCCACGATATTTAAGCCTCTGTGATGTTTCACCTTCAGCCTGGACGTCCTACAGGTGTGATACCGGCTCTGTTCTTCTGAGGTAGTAACTGAGCGTTACATTGGCGTTACTGAGACCGAGATGGGCTCAATGTTAACCAGTGAAGCCAGCAAGACAGAAAACATGTGAAGTTATTTGTGGGTAATAAGAAAGAAAGTGGGCCATATCACCAGAAGGACACTTCTTACTTGAGTCTGACATTAATGGAATCATGTTCGGCAAAATGCAGAACAACTTTGCTTGAGTTTGTAGAATCTCTATAGTGAGAAGCAGCAGTTCTTCAGCCATCATTGTTTTGAATGAACTCTTATTGAACACATACTGCCGCTGCTCTGTTACACAGCACTACCATCTCTTTATTCCACAATGCCAGATTGCAATGTGAATGGACGCCAATATATAATATATATAATATTACGCCATTGTGGAATCAGAATGAATGTCCATACAGGTAAAAGACAGCAGATGTCGTTAGGGCCCTTTTGCAGAAACGTCCTATGAAAAGGGCTTCTGTTGCTTTAGACCCGAGTTGGATGATGACTATAGTGTGGTTCATCAGGCAGGGCTTAAAGCATATGACGTAGTTCCTGAGTGGTTCTGTAAGAGAGCAGTGAGGAGCGGCGAGCTCTGTGAGTTGATGCTGTTGGAGCAGTTCAAGCAGCATGATGAAGTTCATGCAGAAACATGTGAATGATCTGGATGTTAAAACTGTATTTGAGGCCACTGATAACTATGTCCGCAATCAGAAAGAGTCATGGCCTGACAAACGTAGTTGTCAAGTAAAAAGCACAGGAGATTTTGAGTGCCACAGTCAGAAGGAAAGTGGTGGTTAGCACCATCTGTGAACTCCAAGGATGGTGGCTCCAGTTGAAGAAGGGGTAACAGAGACTTCTGTATTGGTCCTCAAGGACACATTATCAAGTCTATCTGTCATGGCAGGTGGTACTATACCTACCTGAATTGACCTTTGGAAGGGTGTACCATGCTGCTCTCCAATACAAGGTCTCTGTGGTGCCTGAACTACTGTTGAAGGGTGTTACCTTCCTTTTAGCAATGACTTGCCTCATACACAGGTAGTGGTGGGCTCTCTACTCTTTTTGTGGTGGTAGAGACTAAAGTCTTGGATGAGGACTATTCTGAAGCCTTCCTGGTCTGTGTTGTCAGACAGAAGTCTTTACAGATCCCAGTGCTAATGTTGAGTATGGTGCAGCAGTAAAGCTCCTGGTGTAGAGGCGTCTAGATCAGAGGACCATCTCCCAGTTGATTTGGCAGCCATAGATTTTGCCAAATGGTGTGGCATGGGTCAGCTGCCAGTGTTGAGTCAAGACACACTTATCACGGAGCAGAAAAAGGATCCAACTCTGTGCCTGAGACAGTCTCTACTTGCAAGGACACTACAAATATGGCCAAGGGATTTTAGCTCAGGGATGATGTGCTTATGAGAATGTGGAGACCTCCAGATCAACCTGCCACCAGTGAGTGGTGTGAATGTGAGCAGATAAGTCCGCCCCACAGTTCTCGCTTCATTTGGTCATGAGACACCACTAGCTGGCCACTTAGGCATTAGACAGACTTAGTCTAAGGTCAGGAGATGGAGTTTGTTTGTCAAAGATGGTAGCATTTTGTTCTTTTGTTTTGCTCCAGTCACTTTTGTCAGTTGATAGGGAAGTCTAATCAGAAAGTCTCTGTAGCTCCACTGACCCCTGTGCTTGTGGTCCAAGAACCATCTTCTAAAGGGGCTTTAACCCTTAATAGAGCACTCATTGAAATACTTGCAAATTCAAAATTTCAACCCTAGAGAATATTGGAGGATATTACATACTGCCAGAATGTGTAAAAAACATACGGACCCGGGGGTGGGAGGTAATATTTAGAGATTTTTTTTTTTTACGAGATTAAGGTGTCAAATCTACAAGAAAAAATGTGCAGATTTTTAAAAAAGTTGTTTTTTCCCCCACTTTTTTCTCGTAGATCTGCAACTTTTTTCGAGCAGATTTGCCACTTTAAATCTCTTAAATCTGCACATTTTTTTCTTGCAGATTTGGCACTGTAATCTAGTAAATTTGCACGACCAAACAGAGAGACATGGAAGTTACCACTGAAGTTACCAAATATAGTTCTTCGCCTGATAAAGGGTTAAGTTTTGTTTGCCCTTTGCCTGAAACTAGGAATGGTCAAGAGTTCTTGTTGACTATAATGGATGTTACTACTCATTTTATTGAGGATGTCTCTTTAAGAATCATCTTGGGCTCAGGCTTGAGCTTTCATAGAGACGCCTTTCTTGGTTTGGGTTGCCAAAGTACCATTCAATACCACACGTGTTTGTTTGAGAGAGTAACAGTTAGGGAGACAGAAGGTGGATTATTGCTTGCAAAGTTTTCATAAGTTAACAATAAGGTGATCTGAGTGCTGCTTTGTCACTTTTTGACCCGCCCTGGACTCACAGACCCACAGGAACTCTCTGGAGGAGGAGGCGTCCTGTGCAGGAGCAATGAGACAGAAGCCTGGTGTGACAGCTGAGCATCCGCAACTTAAACATCAAAATTAAGCTTGCAATATGTAGTTTTATGCTGTAGCCTATGACTTAATTTCCTATGTAAATAAAACAGTATAATATAAATGCAATTTAAATTATTGATTTATTGAAATTGCACACAGCACACAGCTGTACTGTTATTATTACAATGTTGAAAATATAGGCGCTTCACAGAAAATGTGTTTTCAAGAGCAGTAACTTAGTTACTGAGTTTTAAATGAACATACTTAGTTACATTCCATTACGGGATGTTATTAGTTGTGACCTAGAAGCACAAGGCCCTAATGCATTGGGCCCTACATACTGTAACTGTATACACAGTTTGTAGGTTATGGGAGCAGTCCTCCTAAACTAAATGCTGTGGCTGTGTCTGAAATACATTCACTTGTTCACTTTACATAGTTTATAGGAGAAATGAAAAACACTACTCAGGTCAAATATTTATTACATAATTGCTGTCGCACAATTAAAATGTGCCAGATCAATGTCAACTGGTGGACCATACATAAAAAAATGCAAACATGCATATTTGTGTTAAATACATTTAATGAATAGGAGTCAGGGTCAGACTGGTGTCACACTTGAGGGAGTTATTAGCCACATCGTGTTCTGACAGATGATGTCAGACTTCTGATAGCCAAAGTGCATTTTGGGTTTGTGTGTCATTTTGGAAGTATTCTGTGGTTGCAGTAGCAGTGAGATGCAAATATGTCAATGTCACCTCTTTGTCTCTCTTCATGTTTGTCTGCTATCTGCATTTGCACACTGTTAGCAAAAGAGTTTGTTTATGAACGTTACTAAATGTCCTGATTTTTGTCTTTAGCTTGTGTTATCGTTATATCCATGCATTATTTGTTAAGACTGTAAAGTGTTATGGAATGGTTGGATATTATGTAGCTACAAAAAAACTTCTGCCAAGAATGGAGAGCATCCCGACATCTGAGCCACACAGACACTACACACAGCCACTGCACCATCTGACTACAAGAGGCTGCAGAAAGTTGTGTGCTGATGCTTTATGCTGCCTGCCACTTTTTCAGAAGCATTTCAGAATTGCTTATTCTGGGTATCTGCATCTGAGTAAGTTTATTTTATGCAACTTTTCACTTACTTACTGCTCCACTACACATCGGGGGCAAATCTTGTATTTTCAACTCCACTACATTAATCTGATAACTTTAGTTGTTGGTTACTTTTTAGATTGCAACTTCCATATCTATTCTATCCAGTGGAAACTGAAACTGAAGGATCAAGTGTTCCTTTATTAAACATCTACAGCAGTAAAATGCAACATACATATTAATGCATTAATAATATTAATCCAAAACACAAAAACACGGACAGGAAACATTTTGAAATACAAGAATGCATAAAATCCTCTTTGTGCATGTTGTGTTCAGGTACCTGGAGGAGAACCTTGAAAGGTATTGGGGCATGTTCAGAGCATCAAGCTAAAATTGACCCCTAAAGCTGAAGTAGGCAGGAAACTAGAAAAAGCAAAACAAAACAAAAAAGGCAGAATTTAAAGTAGAGTGAGACCTCCTCCTGCAGCTCTCCCCCTGCTCTCTCTGACTGATAATGGTGGGATGACAAATGTTCTCATCTTGCAGCCACGCAAGACTGGCTGTCACTAAAATGTGTTTCTGAAAAAAATCTGAAGTGAGGAATGTCGGACATGAACTAGTTTGACAGCTTGATCACAGTTCATGAGCGGTCATTGACAAGATTGGCAGCTGTAAGGGACTTCTTGGTCTGGATTGGTTGTTTTCTTGCAAATGCCATTAAGAACAGTGGGAGAAGGCAGATCATTTTCTATTCCGTGTGCTATTGCCCAGCTATAGTGACAGTTTAAACAATATGACAAAAGTAAATTATATAAAAGTTACCAACTGCAGCTTTAACCATGAAGCCTAGCTCTTTAGTAGTGTAGCAGTGATTATTTTTTCATGGTGTGGTTCTTCGGGCCAGATCTGCTAAGAAATGGGCCAAACCCTGATCTTCTAACTTATCTTGAAAAACTGATTGTCGTAAATAACAGCATCCCAGAAAATCCAGTGGAACACATAACTTCTGCTCATGAAACACTGTCATAAACAACACAACTGTGACTTTAGCGTGCGTTTGTTTCATAAAATAAGCCCATATGTGGAGCAGAATGCATCACATTTCCTCCTTGCAAAACAGGAACAAAAACTGCAGTAAATCTTGCCCGGAGCTGTTTTTTGTTATTCAATGTGCAGGTTGCAAAGCAAAGGTGTGTTGTGCCCAGTGCACTGAAGACCTGCTGACACACTTGGTATTTGGTATTTTTGTGCCACCACACACATGGGATGCACTTGCTGTTATGGGGTGGAAATAGGTTCAACCCACTGTCCATGAAAAAGTGTGAATTCTTTTAAATTAAATTGAGTGAAACCACAACAACATTAAAGCCACCAGTCACTTACTTAGTGATAAAATTGTGCTATGTCAGTTAGTGATTGAGGGTGATAAAACACTAGCAGGACTCAGGACTCACTCTGGCCGTACTGACTGTACTGGTAGCCGGCAGCAGCCATAGCTGGGTCCATGCTGTAGCTGGTGGTGCTGTATGTGGGGGGACAGTAGGACTGGGATGACGGAAGGCTGTCCACCGTTTTAATGGAGGCCTCAGCTGAACGCTGGCTGCAGCTGGCTGAGATGGCGTTGGATGGAGAGGAGTCCAAGGCACTGTGGAGCGGTGAGATGGAGAAGTCGTGTTGTGGTTGTGAGGAAACGCCGCTGGGGTTGCTCAGGATGCTCATCACCTGCAAACACACAGCAGAAGACTGCTGTTAGACAAGCTTCCTCCAGCTTACACTCAGCAACATATCCCCAACAACAGATTTGGCTTTGACATTTTCTGAGAACACAGATTCTCCCGCAAGGCAGATACAGAATGAAAGTGTAGAAGTGTCAATCAATCAAGGAATCAGTCAATCAATCAATTTTATTTGTCACATGAAATCGTACAAGCTACAATCCTAGTGAAATACAATCCAGTCAGCTCCTTCAACATGTGCGTAATTCATGCTAAAGTAGAATGTAGCCGCCATATTGGCAAACAGAAAAAGAGTCACCCAGCCCAACAGAGCTAGGTTAGAATAGTTTGTGACTTTTCATTAGTTTTAGTTTTAATTTCGTTGTGAATTTTTTTTTCGAATTCAGTTAGTTTGAATTAGTTTTTTGAGTGTGTTTGCTAGTTTTGGTTAAGTTTTTATTTTTTGAAAATGCTAAGTTTTAGTTTAGTTTTTATTAGTTTGGTTTTTTGTAATGGGCTATGTGTTTGGTGAGAGATTCAAAGAGGTCATAATACATTTTGCCTTTATTTCCTTTGGTTTATCCATCTCAGCCCCAATAAGGTTATTAACTCTTACAGTTCCGGGTGTTTTGAATCTTGGTTGGAGTGTAGACATCCCAGTCTCAGTAAACATATTTATCATGTGTTCCTGCATGTTCACTAACCAGCAGCTGTTTAGTTGGAGCTAAATAAATACATTTCATATCAACCAAAAAGGATCAGCAGTGTTTCCCTACATGTATGCTGCAAAAAAACTGTCATTTGTGATATCATGGTTGAATTGAAGACTTTCATTTGCACACAGTGAAAGAACAACATGCAGAGTTTACTGTCTTGCGCCGGCTTACCACAATAACTAAACGGTTTACGCTACAGGAAAAATTCCAATGTTTTCTGAAGGCTGAGAAGTTGCTCTTTACAGCCTCTTTTCATTACGGTAATTTCAAAGCAAAAGCGAAGTCAAGTCATGAAAAAGGTGCATACAGCGAAAGCAGCGTGTCACACACACACACACACACACACACACACAGTCCCACTGCTCCTGAGAAATCACACACTCAAACACATAACCTGCTCGGACTCGTGGAGTGGAACAAATAAGTGTTTTAAATGCTAAACTTGTTATTATAGCAGGCATCATAGAGAGAGGAGATGCAGCGACTAACAAGGTAAACCATCTTCTTCTTCCCTAAATATTAACTAAAGTGAGAGGTGTCACTTTATTAGATGTTATTTAACCCATAAGAACCCAGACCCAGTAATCCTTAAAGGAAAATTATAGGGGATATACCACAGACCAAGTTGACCACATAGAACACATGTATGATGATTTTTTTTAAAAGTGCTACCCCTAAATGTCAAAGATCTGTGATGTGACATATATGATACATTGGGCGTTTATAGTATTTATGTTTATGATATTGCTTATTTTAAAGTTTTAAAAAACTAGACACATTTTCTGTTTACAGAAACACAAATTTGCATTTTCTCTGCATCTCCACAACAGTTATCAAAATTGTGACATTAATAGTGCTGTTTAACAAGAAATTATTTTTCTGATTTGTTTTTAAGTAACAAAATAATAATAAATCAATAATCAATAAAAACAAATAACAATTTGCCATTTTGTTTGCATCTCCATAACATATATCAAAATTGTGACTTTAATTTGTTCAGTTCTCTATTAACGGAGTAGAATTGTTAAATGGGTATAAATTTAGCTCGTAACAAAAAATAACCTTTTTGAAATTAGCTACTTTTTTACATTTCTGTTTCCAGTCACAGCCACATTTTGGAGAAGTCACTTCTTGTCACAGTCACATGACCACCACACCAGGGTGTTGAGGATGTGTCTCTTAGGGATTTAATGAGTTAAGGTGAAGCATAAAGCTAAATATGGGAGATTCTAGAACATTTAAAGTGTTTGTGACATGCGTGTCACATTTGGTTCTTATGGGTTAAGAACTAAACTCATGCAATGAAAATAAATTTTCATCTGAATTAGAAATTCATCTTCACTACCTTCCAATTGTCCTACATCAAATTGTTATTTATTAAATAAGAATAAAATAAAGTAGAACAAAATTGTACTTTCCACCTTTTCCTCTGCGTTTATTCTGATGTTTACATTTAAAAATCCTCACCAAGCAGGCAGCAGGAGAGTCACCACAGTGGTGAGTTTATATCTATCCTGAAGAGTGATTCATAGTGATACGTCATCACATAACATACAACTAATAATTAAAAAATAGATAGCTTTACTTTGCACAAGCATAGCTGAAGGAGACTCAAGGTGACTCAAAGGAAGACAGGTAGTGGAATAACAGCAGCATGGTGGATATCCATCTCTCACAGTGTCAGGATGAAGATAAAGAGATGAGAGAAGAACAAGAGGTGTGCTGTGGTTATCTCTACGCCACACATTACCATCTCCTACATTCAGCCTCTTAGAAACACTTTCCCCCCAGCTCACTTATTTATCTATTCAGCTTGGTTTCAAAATACTGAGCTGAAAGATCATTGAGGGATTTTAGGATGCTATAACCAAATCAGTATGTGGAAGGCAAAAGGTATGTGTGCTTCAAACGAATTGCTTATTGGATTATCAAACACTGTCTGAAAGACCCTCCCTTTACGCCTGTCTCATGTCAGAATTGTTGGAAATGTGTCCCACAGTTTTTCAAACAATCTGACAATCACACCCACTTTAGGCTGATTGGTCAGGTGTGTGGAGGCAGGAGAGCAGAAGGGTTTAAAATCCCCTATTCATTCTCCACATATAGGGCTGGGCGATATATCAATATAAAAGATATATCGATATATTTTTAAATGTGATATGGAAATAGATGATTCACTGTTGGTTTGTTTTTTCATGGAATTTGATGACAAAAAATTAATAGAGAAAAACACCAGACCTATCCTTAAATTGTGTTTTGCTGATTATTTCAGCCACAAATGTCTGTAGGTTAGGGCTGGGCAATATATCAATATAAAAGATATATCGATATATTTTTAAATGTGATATGGAATTAGATCATTCACTGTTGGTTTGTTTTTTCATGGAATTTGATGACAAAACATTTATAGAGAAAAACACCAGACCTATCCTTAAATTGTGATTTGCTGATATATATCGTATATCGATATTCAGCCTAAATATATCGGGATATGACTTTTGGTCCATATTGCCCAGCCCTATCCACATACCTGCTTCCATGACTTTTCTACTATGTATAATCAAGACCAACACTTACTTTGCCCCTGTATCTATACCGGCAGCTACTCAGTGGTGCAACAGCAATAGCTGGTAGGAACAGCTGGTTCTTACTCATAGTTTGAGGGTGAAATAATCAACCAATTTCATCTTATTACAGATATATATGCATTGAGGAACAAGAAATTTAAGTGCAGAAGTATGGAGCAGGTCATTTAGAAACAGAGGAGTGAATTCACAGAAGTGGTTGCTAAACATGCACAAATAAGGCAAGAAACAAACCGTGTAATTCTCAAAGCACCCACAAATTGTGAATTGCACCCTTAACTGTGCTGCCAAGCAAATAGTGTCTCCCTTTCTATGCAGCTGAGCCTCATTGCAAAAAAAAAGTTCAATTCACAAACACCAGCATAACTTTTGAATGCATAGACGAACACAGAACATGAACTAATATTCTATGGTCCTGTCTGATCGGCTGGTCTGACTCTGGAGATTTAAATAATCAATGGAGACCTGCTGTTGTGCTTTGTGCCTAAATATCACTGTGTCTCTCTTATCTCTGAAGACACACTTATCTTTGCTGTTAAATGAGCCGAGTCTGATCTATAAAAAAGTCAAGTACACGTCAGACTAGGAGTTATTCAGGGCTTCATGCCTCACAACCCAAACTTTAACCTCTAGCACATTTATACTGTGCGGCTGCAATCCGTTCTTTGTGAATTTACCCCAGAGACTTCATGACATTGATCATCCACCAAAGAGCAGTAACAAGTAGATTGTTTTACACTGTAAACATCCCACTCACTAAACTCACTCTCCTGGTCCCAATCCGTAATAACAGAATCTAAGCTGTGTCTTCCAGTTGTCTATAGGCATTAGGTACTTTTCCCTCTAGTGAGCTGCTATGGGTGTGGTTTGGGAGAGAGGATCCGCCCAACTTCACCAGTTAGCGGCTCAGGTAGCAGCTCAGAATGTACCTGCCTCAGGTAGGTGAGGTGAGACTTGCGTAATTCATTGGCAGACTGGTGCATACTGGACGCTGAGAGTTTAACACCTCCTGCTCTGACTGCAGCTGGGAGAGACTACTATGGGAGGACTGGGCCGCTTGTGAGTGCTTTGGGACGGCGCCTGCTACTCATTAAGAAGAGTAGGAACGAGTCTCCAAAAGTCTCCAATAACACCAGAAAAAGTACCTAGATTTGTCGCTAGTCGCTTTTGAAAAAGAGTCTGAATAGTCGTTGGCAACACTGCTCGCCGCGTCAGCCTGTTGTCACATTGGAACTCTGTTGGTTAGCCGCTACAACAGTACCTGTATGGAAACAGGTAGAGGGGAACTAACTAGTGGGAGGAGCCAAAAAACTCAGCAGCTTTACAACTCAGAAGTACTCAGAAAGTACTCAGAGGAAACACATCTAATGTGGTTGAGTGTAGCTACATGATCACTGAGACCACACTGTAGCACTGTAGAGAAATCAGATTAGACAATAAAGGACCAACCACTTCCTCTACATTTCTAAGCGGTATAACATTGACTTTTAAAGCATACATTGCTACATTCACTACATTAACCTTATAGTGTCAGCTTGTGTTGTGGGCGGATACAACAGCTGGGATTAAGGCTGATGTTGGCATGTTGTTGGTGTCATACAGGATTTATCACTATCTTCCATGGAATCGTGAGTCACAGTAATTGCAAAGCACACTGAGCATGTCAGTGCTGAATGCAAAATATCTGATGCAATCAGAGTTTATTATGTGATCAGCTTTTGCTTTTTTTACTATAAGCAACTGTGTTTTTATGACAGAGGCTTTAATCCTAAAAATCACAACTCCCACATCGGTGATGACAAAAGAAATCAAATTCAATGTCATGTGGAATAAATACATAATTATACAGAGATGCAATAACAAGCAACTGCATTCTAAACTAAAAGACAAATGTCATATCTTAGAGATTTTCTGAGGAAATAAGATAAACCAAGAGACAAATTACCTTGGTGTCAATGATGATAAATACTGCCATAAAATATAGACTGTCATGCCACTGTTTGTGTAATTGCTGGCAATAGCCCGGGGTTTCACATGTCACAATGCATGTATGTATGGATTATATGGTGTAAGTAAAGTACATACAACATCTTACTATTGTATGTTTTAATGTGTATATGTGGAGCTATAATGAATACAAAACCATTTTTTAAACGAGGTCACTATATTTTTTCAGTATGTGTCAATCAACTCCCATTCACATTTTAAATATCTGGACTGCATGGTGCTATGGGGTATTTGTGTTTTTGTTTTCTTTTTTAGCTTATTCACTCTGACATAACAACTGCTGTCCCACTTGATCCGCTCCAAAAGTTTAGAAATGTATGATTTTGTGTTTTGGATGTTATTATCATACTGGTGATGATGTTCATGTTCAACCCTCCCACCTGGACTCTTCCTCAGCTCTCTGCACCACTCTTCCCAATCACCAGTCAGACAGGCCAACACCAGGGGCCTCATGTATCAAACAGTGCGTAGCTTTCATACTGAAAGATGGCGTACTCCCAAAACTAGGAAAGTACGTACGCAAACTCACCTCCACATGTATCAAACTGTTCTTACGCCAGGTTCAGCGCACCTTTCCTTGATACATCCCAACCAGCGTGGAACTGAGCGCACATGCACGAGCCACCAGCCACGCCCCGGCTCCTCCCCAAAATGAATACGCAAATGACATGCAAATGACTATAAATCGCCGGCATGCCCGTTGATTATCGACAAAACAACGACAAATCAACTTACTGCCACTGCGCGCGAGGTGGACGTGGTGATCTCCGGTGTGGAGGCAGGAAAAATTTGCTTTTTAGTGCCTCAGGTGTGGGATCAGCAACAAGGTGTCACTGTGGCTGTTAACGCAGCCGGATCAGAGAGCTGCACCATGACAGAAGGGTCCCTCCACACACGCTCCTTCTAAACGCCACCGTTATTGAACGAGGTCAGAGCCGTTAGAGCTGCCAGTGCGTAATGTGTGCCAATATCATTTTTAAGCATCAGTTTATAAGCCACACTTAACTTGTTGTCCCAATTAAACATCACATATGGGATCAAATATGCACCACACCTGACTTATTCTGAAAGGATTTCCCACACACGTTTTTTCTCCGGAGAGAGGGATCTGTGCGTTATGGATCGCTGTTCACCTGCAGCGTTAACATCTCCATGTTAAACCAAAGGAGAAACGGTCGGCGATCGGGACTTTGACACAGTAATAAAGACAGGTTAACTGTGAAAAATGTGTGCGCTCCATAATCAGAATCACAAGTACTTTATTGGATATTCGGTATATATAAAAATAGTGGAAATAGCAGAATATATAGACTTAAGAAAATATACAATCTTAACATCAAAACATATGGACTTCAACATACTATCATTGCACAAGTAAGCAGCACTACGCAGGTGAAGTCTAAAATATGAAAATAGATGGAAAATAAAACATCTATACCCTCATATTTAGAACGGGTTATTGATGGTGGAAAACGGCATTTTCCTTCCATTTTCCGAGAGCTATGAACTATAAAAAAATGTCAGTTGTGTGTAGTATGAGTTTAGACATGAAAGACGTTTTAAATAGAGCATAAAAGACAGTAGTTTCTGCCAAACAAAAGTTTGCGGTGCCACCGCACATTCTCACGGAAAGTTCACTTTTCATACATGTGGCGTGTGCGGAAAAAACAGCGTACGCAATGTTTTTTTGCGTACGCAGCGTTGATACATGAGGCCCCAGGTATGAACAGCCTCATTAGCAGCCTTGCTATGTTGGGCTATAGGCTACACTACGTTGTACCTCCTCTACTTCATCCATGTTGTTCAAAATATCCGCCATTCACCTCTGTTTGTTTGCTTTCGACACTGAAATCAACCTGCGTCCAACACGCTTCCAACCCACCTCAGTCCAAACATGGTTAATGCTTTAACGCAAAGTCAACTGGTGTGAAAGGGTTATAATGCTGACATTAGAGCCTGGGTGTGTTCATGAACTTAAAGTTCTCATGAAACACTGAATTCCAATATTATTTACGGATGTAAAAGCATATCATCCAAGTAAATTGAGGTTGAGATTCTGTCAACTACATCATCATCATCATCATCATCATCAATCTTTATTTCAGACTCAGAAGGAGGCAAAAAAGGGAGAAAAGAAAAAGAACGAGAGCAAGAAAACAAACTACATACACATACCCTGTGCATATTCAAATTACAACAACTCACCAGCTGTTATACAGTTGTACAGATGATATACAGCTCGTCCTCTGACTTGTTAAAGCCTTTATGAATCTTTTTCTGACTCATCCAAGCGACACGTGAAGTGGAATATCATTTCAAGATCTACCTTATGGAGCTTTTGACCATCAATAACTGTCAAACATAACTTTTACAACAAGTTGTGAAGGTACTCAGAACAATGTAAAGTTGGACCTTGCAAACTGGAAACATAGCCGAATTCCATTTGTAAAATATTGGATAAGGCTGTTATTTACCCTGGCTACACACTGCAACAAAAGAAAAGTTGGGTGAACTCAAAATTTCAAGGCAACAAACTTCGATAAAATTTAAAGTTCGACAATTAAACTAAACTAACTAACTAAATATTTTTTGTTTTTGAGTTTGCTCAACTCTGAATTCAGATTTTTGAACTTATAATTTTACATTGTAAAAACTTTTAATCCTTACTTCTGCTAACTTCTGCAATGTGCTGAATTGGCACGATTGTAACGCCGCTATGAAATGTCAGCTAATGTTGCGACCACAATTTTGAGTTAGCATTGATACGCTAATGGCTACTCTTGTAGCTGTAACAAGCAGTGCCGCTAGCATCAGTTAGCCGCTAGCATCAGTTAGCCGCTAGGTTTCGCTAATGACCGAATTTCACCGCTTTCCCAGATTTCACAACAAAGAAATAAGAGTTAGCAGAACTATTGTCCCTTGTTGTGAACCCAACTTAAAGTTATAAGTTACAACAACTCACAAACTTGTTTTTGAGCAGACAACTGGCTTCCTTTGTTCTGCTAACTTACATTATTGCCCTAAATGTCAGTAATTTATATTTCCAAGTTTTACCAACTTAAATCACTGTTTTAGGCCAAAAAATACAAGTTGGCTTTTTTGCAGTGCACAGGTTAAGGCCTTTTGAGACTTTAGATATTAGTAAGACATCTTCCTGTATTCTGAACTGTTTAGTTTCAATATGCTCTTAGAACAAATTAAAACAGTAAAGTAGTCTTAATCAGATATCTGTACTCCATCTATGTTTACTCTCTGTCTTGATATGTCAGTGTGTTGTAAATTTCCAAAGACCTAATTCCATCAGCTCACATTCATCTGCTGCCCGTACTTTAAATTCATAACTATACTGTTTTTACCGGTTGTTTTTCACAACAGTTAGTATTATAGATTGTTGTTCTTAGTTTGTTTAAGCTGCTGTCAATATAATCAACAATTCCTGCACAGATGTTTCTCTGTGAGATGTATGAACGAGTGACGGATATGATCTTTAGACATGTATCCTGTTTAATTATATCTATCTGACAACTAATGAATTAAAAAGATATCTATAGTAAATAAATGTGCACCTTAAAACAAGATACGGAAAGATTCACACAGAATTAATCAATTTCTAATTCAATGAAATAAAGTTGATCCCACAGAGCATTAACAGGATCTCTGATTGGTCAATACTTGGCCAATCAGAGCTCCTGCTCCTCCTGGCTGGACTTCAATCAACTTCAGCAGCTTACACAGCTTTAAATTAAAGAAAGCTGTCTTTAACATCGAAACAGTCAGATTTATATGTTAGGAAACCAACTGTGATGTGGCAGACACAAAGAATAAGAAGGAAAAGAAAGAAAGATAATAAGAAATCTTGTAAAATGCATAATTTAAACACAAATTAAATCTAAAAAGTGGTCAATTTCTCTCACTGTAATCAAATATTATTAGAGTTTATAATTATTTCAGTTGCATCCTCTCATGTCTTGTACTGATGGAGTAATTACCATTGCCATGCATGGCAATGGTAATTACTGGTAATTAATTAGTGAAAAACACTGACATGACCAACATGTTGGTCATGTCAGTGTTTTTCGCTGGGATTTTATTAGGCCTCTATTTGAATATTACAGTCAAATTTATTAACATAAACCTTAACCTCTCTCTGGAAATATTGTTTTTTTGTGTTGTTGTTGTTGTTGTTTTTTGACTGAAAATGTTTTACTGTATTTCATATGGAAACAGCTCTACCCTACAAAGTAGCTGTATTTACAGTTTGCTGTAAAAGATTCTAATAGTAAAGCAGAAACAGAGTGCAGTAACTATAATGTATTTGTATTCTTTCAGCTTTTATATTTTTGTTATTTTGTTCAGTGAATGAACATTTTTAAATTTATTTTGTTAACAATATTTTTAAAAGTGTTTAACAACTCTATTCAAAGATATAATTCTATCTCACTTTTTTTACTTAATTACTATCTGGATAATAACGTCCCTTTCAAATAAAATTTTAATCTATATCATTTTTATGTTTAAATTAGTATATATATCCAAGGCAGACTGTAGTAAGTGCAATTACTGCTTGGTTTTGAGTTGGATTTTGTGGTTTTTATATAATTATTTATCTGAAATAAAGTAAAATTGAAATCTTAAACTTTGTCACAAGATAAAACAGACATCAAGGAGTTCATTTTTAGTTGTAACTCAATTTTGACCAAAATTGTAGTTCCTGCAGTTAGGGCAGAGGTAAATGCTGCCTCCCTCTCACCAAAACCAGACACTGTATTCCCTCTGCATCACCTTCACCACATCTCCAATCTAACTGATTACCGAGAATCATTTCAGGACAACAGTCTGGGCCTGTTCAGGGATGTCAGGTCAAACAGCAGCTGACAGGGTTAATATCTGCTCCTCCTCACCATAATAACATGGAAATAAATGGAGGGATGGCTCTCAGCTGGAGGCCAACAGAGACAGCTGGGTCCTGAACGCATCACAGAGACACCGTAACATGCCTACAGACAGACAGACAGACAGACAGACAGACAGACAGACAGACAGACAGACAGACACACAGACAGACGGACAGACAGACACACACACACACACACACACACACACAGACAGACACACAGACAGACGGACAGACAGACACACAGACAGACAGACAGACACACATACACACAGACAGACAGACAGACAGGCAGGCAGGCAGACAGACAGACAGACAGGCAGAATATATGTACAGCTGTGTAGGGAACACTTGCTTTGCAATATCTCTACCTCACAGCAAAATAATAACCGACAATAAACAAAGTATAAAATAGTTAATGTGATCCTCCATCAGCAGGAAACAGAGCCATGCATGCTGCCTGCATGGTTGAGTTTGCTGCAGGACTTGTAGACTAAGACTACTCAAAGGGTAAAACTGAGAAAAGGGTTGTTTTTTTTTAACGTTTTTTAACGTTTTTTAACGTTAACCAAATGGGTTATAGGTAGGTAAGTGATATGACACTTATTTCTACATGTATTGATGATGTCATTTTTATGCTAAAAAATCATGACGATTTATTTGACCTTTGTCCCCAAAAATGTAGTTACTGCACTCTGGTTTTGCTGTAAAAGGTTCTAATAGTAATGTTGTTGTCTTCTTTCAGCTTTTATATCTTGTTTTCAGTGAATAAACATTCTCAAATTGATTTTGTTATTAATGTGTTTTAAAACACCTCTTTTTTAAAGATTTGTGTATTTTAGACTTAATATTATAATGTAATGCTGTATTTTAGTCTTAATATAATTTTATTTTACTTTTTTTATCACAGTCAAAGTGAAGTTACTGCGGTCTGCTTTGGTTTTGAGTTGGATTTTGTAGTTACTGCAATTTTTATATCATCATTTCTCTGAAATAAAGCAAAATTGAAGTCTATAACTTTGTCACAAGATAAAACAGACATCAAGGAGTTGCAGTTACAACACATCACAGGATATTTGAGTGATTTTTTTGTGTGTTTATTCGTCCAAAAGAATGATTTGTAATAATTTCGGTCTATGACAATCTTATTTGCTGTAGAGGAGAATTCTGGATGGTTTGGTGTCTTTTACTCTGCTGCATATAATCAGCAAAATTTAAACACACATACCTACCTCTCCAGGTCAGAGCTGCACAGTCTGTTGAGCACTTTAAAACATTATTAAAAACCTATTTATTCTCCTTGGCGTTCAGTCCCAGCTAGGCAAGAATCCTTGGCTTTCTTTTACTTTTTTACCCTTTTATTTCTCTTTTCTATCTCTAACTCAGTTTTTATTTTTATTTTATTGTTTTACTGTTTTTAGTATTTTATTGTTTTCATTGTTTTTTATTAATAACTATTTGTGTATGATTTTATTCTATTTCTACAGCTGTACAGCACTTTGGTCAACTGAGGTTGTTTTTAAATGTGCTCTATGAATAAACTTTGACTTGACTTGACTTGACTTGACGCATGACCTTTGGTCAAGTGCCACCCTGTTAAGTCAGGTAACATTTTTCCATCATACATTTACTTTGATTGTTATTGTGAGAATTCTATATCTAGTATTCCTTTTATCTGAGTTTAGAGGTTACAGTTAGGTGCAGAATATGGTCCTGTTGTTTTATTCTCACTCTGAAACTGTATGCTAGATCTTTAGCCTTTAACACTCTCTGAAGACCTTTAACTTATTCCTGTCTGAATCTGTGTCCCCAGCTGTTTGTTTCTCTTCCAGGTAAATGCAATCAATGGTGTTCACTGCATCAGAAAAGTATCAGAAAGTAAAACAGACCCTCAGGCCAATCACAGACAAGTATTCACTGTGGTCATGGTATGAGTGTTTGTAAAAACTGATCCTATAAATAAAGTCTCATGTTATAGTATGTTGCAGCCAGTTAACGCCTACATTTCACAACCACAGGAAACCAGAGGAAGTACAGGGGCTTAACACCTTTCTACCCACTCAGTCAGTCACACAGCACCCTGTTTAGTTCCCACTGAGGGAAGAGGAGAGCACAACACTCAGTGGTAAATAAAGAAAAAATAGATCCTACAAACATTCCATCAGTGGGTATGATTTAAATTCCTCTGCTTTTCTGGCAGCTTTCTTGAGTAGGTCTTGTATTTTATTTATTTATTTTCTATAAAGCTCCTTGCTTTGCTTTTTGCCAAACTGAAGCGGCATCTGTTTTTCAGGCGATTTCTAATTAACATCTCCCCCCCTGCCCCCACTTTATTCCTCATTATGGGAATGATGTAAATATATGTGCTCATCCTTTTTGATTTGTTGACATGGGAGCGTGCCAGTTGACAGCGTGCCCAGTCAAAGGGCTTAGTATTGCAAATTTTAATAGCAGCTGAGACTAATATTAGGCACCATACTCATTGACATTCAGGTGCAGCAGCCATGTCAACACACTTTGAACTGAGGCTGCAGGAGGATGGGCACAGCAACGGGGATGCTTATATCTGTATCTCTTATACGAGGAGGGGCCTCTGCAAAGGCTTCTTGAATATAATTTAACACATTTCCTCATTGATTTTTTTTTTTAGAAATAGATTGTTGTTAATGTTAATGGCAGTGTATGTGATAGTGTTGAAGTGTGTGTGTGTGTGTGTGTGAGAGAGAGCGAGAGAGAGAAGCCCCCCCCCAACACACACACACACACACACACACACACACACACACACACACACACACATCCCCCCACCCCTCCTCCTTATCTCAGGCCGACAGTTGTCAGGAATCACGGGCAGAGGCCTGAGTTAGCGAGGCAGGCAGGCAGGCCTGGGGATATGGATCAAAGAGACAGAGCTGGAGAACCAAAGCAGCTCTGATCCCCCAACACTGAAACCCACTCTCATCTATCCTTACTCGCCCGCTCTCTCTGTCTCTCCCTCTCTCCCTCTCTCTCTCTCTCTCTCTCTCTCACCCCAACATCAAATAGCGAGCCAGAGAACTCCACCATTCCAAAGCAGGCTAAATCTTCCTCTCACAACAAACCGGAGAGGAAATGAGAACGCGAGAAGAGCAATGTGTTCTTCTTTACTCGTGTGATGTGTTGATGTGTTGGGGTCACTGTGGGAAGTAATAGTTTCATCTTCAGTGGCAAGTCACTAAGTTGTCTGACCTGACAAAAACGGATTAGTGGTCCAGCATCACTGACTGTCTGACTGAAGAAAAAAACTCCTCACCACTTAGAGGGCTCTAAAGCAAAATAGATTTATGGGAATTTGTCAAAAAGTATGGTTGAAAAAAAAAAAGGTTTATTTTTGCAGGCTTTCTTAGGGGGGAGGGGGGTTGTAACAACTGTGATGGTGAAGCTGAAAACGGTTTCTATTTACACATGCAGTGCCATCACAGGGATGGAATATCATACTGTCATTTTGTCTTTCTGTCAATAAGACTTGGAATTGGCTGCACACTCCATCTCCACATGAAAGTCAGCCTCTAATTCTTTCCCATTCAATTTGAGAGGAGGAGGCACAGAAATGGCTTGTGTGAATTACATTCCAAATGCAATATAGCTGTTTCAAATTGAATTATTGCCTGTCAGACGTACAGCATATGGTCTTCCTGCAATTTTGAAGTGGGATCTTAGGAAATTCATCCTACATTGTTATCTCATGTAAATGCCTTGCAGCATGATGAAAGGGTCAACGGCAGTGAACCCATAATGGAAAAGCTTCAGCTGAGACTCGGAGCCATTCAGAAGAGACTGAGAGGACAATAAACACAAAATGCAGCAGCATTCACTGCAGATGCATTTCATGTCAGGAATGAATACTATTTCAATCAATTTACTGGAGCTGTTTTGATTTAAATTTGATGGGATTCTTTCCACAGTCAACTCGTACGCTGGTGCTCTGTCCTAACACACAGTATGACAATAGACTTGCCTTAAGCTCATAAATATAACTAAAAGCTGTACAGGATTTTATTATTTAAAATAAATCACACAGAAATTAAACTAAATCATATGATGAATGATAATGTTAAGATTTTATTTATTCATAGCAGGTAGCTCATGGAATCAGCTTTATTTAGAGTGGCTACATTTTAAGTCAAACCTGATTTTCCTTTTAGATTTCCCTTATTTACTACATTTCTGGAGTAAAGAAATCAATAAAAGTGACTCCAGCCAGTGACTGCCTGAACAGCAGGAAGTGGACAATGATAGTCAAAATAAAAGCTCTTTAATGCAGCAAGTAATGATTATTTTTTTTATTTATTGGCTGACTTATTGATAAATAATTTAGTCTAAAATGGCAGAGAATAGTTAAAAATTTTCACCGCATATCCCTAATGTGTCTGGTTTTATTTGTCGAACAATCCAAAACCTCAAAATATTAAGTTTATTAGCACAGAATATGAAGAAATTAGAAAATATTTCCATTTGAAAAGCTGCAACCAGAGATTGTTTGGGCATTTCAGCATGAAAAATCACTGAAACCAATTGTAACTGATTACTTTAAATAACATATTGATAATATAGTATAACACCAGTAGTTAGGTGGAATTTAATACATAGCTGAGGTACTGCACCTGATTGTAGCAGTGTTCCTGTTATTTTGTCCACACCAACTAAATGTATTGCCTAAATCTTGACCACATGGTTATGCGCCTGATATGTGGAAATAGTCCGACATATTTGACGAAGTACCTTAATATTAACACGTATGAATGCAGTGAGATTATATTTTCAAGATGAAACTTCAGGGTTATAAGATACAAATCAAGATGAGAAATCTGAAATGAATTAAAAAAATAAATATTTCTGCTTGACATAGTTATATTTTCAGATAGCAGAGGAATAAAACCAAGTCTGTCTGTAGACAATCAGACAGACAGGTTCCCTGATTCCAAAAAAGCTGGGTATCTGATGTAAATAATAATATCATAGTGTATTTTTATTTTTTACAAAAAACATGTTGATTAGTTAAAGATACCATCTATATTTTATATTCCATTAAATATGGTTGTTAAAGGTCTTTGCATTATGTGTATTTTATGTTTTTCACAGTGTCCCAACTTTTCTGGAGCAGAGGTTGGCCTCCTCAGAACGCTCTATATCCAGCCGCCACTGACTTACTGTAAGCTTTAACACTGAGATGGCTGAGATGGCACACACATGGCTAGGGCTGTGTGTGCCATCTCATATATAACTAGACTGCTATGAGCTTGTTCCACTGCATCATGTAAGCTACTGATGATGCTTGAACAGAAAGACAACATGTCTTTAACGCCTGCACCATTTCATTTCATTTCACTTGAGATACTCAGCCTGACACTGTGGCATGTTGGCGGTTTCATGTTTCTTTTTTTTTTTTTTGCCCTAACTTGCTGAATCTAACTTATCTAACAAAGTCATCACATTTTTCTGCTGCTACTGGCTCCGGCACAAAATCCTGATTCTGATTAGTGTGTATTTGTATATAAAATAGGTTAATTTATGTCTTTGTTTGAGACTGTAATATGTCCTATTATATGTAGGAGTTTGTTATATCACTTGGCATTGCTGGAGCCATAGAATCAGTATCAATACGATACTGTGTTCGACAAGACGATTTTTATTCAGTTTAAGTCTACCAATGGTGAAATACTATGATATGAGTCAGTTGTCTATTCTGCCATAGAGAACAATCCCTCCTGAGCACACACAGACTCATTTGGAACGGTTATTGTTGGAGAGAAGAAGACAGGAGAACACAGGGTTTCCCCTCCTCCTCTGTTAGTGTGGACACACAAACACATTGACACAGGATTTCTGCTGCCAACTCTTTGTGAATGAGACAAGCTGTGTTCACATTCAGCAATAAGTGAAGAATTATAGCACTGCAGTCAGACATTATTATTGCATGAAAAAAAACATATTGGCTGGCAAGAACATCAATAATAGATGCTTCTGTAAAGCCCCTGATTATGCTTAATGATTTTTTAAGTCTGAAATGATCTAATATGTCTAATATCTTACGGCAACTACCTTATGGTTAAGGTTGGGGAAAGCTCATGTTTACAGTAAATAAAGAGACACCTTGAGGTTGAGAAACGTCCACTATGTACCAATTGACCGTTTGCAAAAGCTCCGCCCCTTAGTTACTGTTGCCATGCCCGTCAAGCTTCCAGGACAGGCCCAGCGCTGTTTTAGGGAGTGCTTTTGGAGTAATACCTCCGCAACACAACATGCTACAAAGATTGAACTAAAACAAGTTCATAATGGCCTGTTGGGAGGTTATGTTCAACAGGGCTGTACATTCACTTCTTTTGCCTATATAGGCTACATTCTAGAAAACATGTAAAATAAGATGGTAAATCATCCATAGCACAGACTGATGTAGCATGTGCTAGAGGCTACATCTGTATTTTTACTGTACTCTGACTTGTTGTGAAGGACTGAATAAATACGGAACCGGACCGGATGGTTGATAACGTTGATATTACATAGGGGCGTCTGTGGCTCCGTTGGTAGAAAGGAAGGCCAGTGGTTCGATCCCTGACCATGGCAGCCTTCATGTCGAAGTATCCTTGCGCAAGATACTGAACCCCAAATTGCTCCTGATGCTGCATTCATCAGTGTGTGAATGAACTCCCAATGGTGGCAGGTGGCACTGTTTAGGAAAGCCTCTGCCACCAGTATGAACAGAGCTGCCAAGTGTCACGCTTTGAGTGTGACAGTCACGCAATTTAACCCATTCTCACACCACACGCCACACTTGACATTTCTCACGCTTATATTTCCCCATTCAATACTCGGTATTTATTTTTTTCATGATAATAAACTTTCGTCCTCGCGGCTTGCCGTATCTCGAGTAACTCTGATTGACTGACCGAGATAACCAATCCCAGACCAATCCATCAGTCCTTTTTGCCTAAATCTAACCAACCGCGGAAGGCACCACGCAATATAAACCAATCAGAAGCAACGAAAGGCAGGTCTTGGCGTCTCTAACTTTCTTTCACACACAACAGCGCCGACATTTAAAACCCACTCGACGTTGCTTGAAGACAGATGGTAATTAACTACTCAATTTTGTTGACAGTTGATTCACTGTTTCTCCTTGAGTTTCCTAGTTAATATGTACTGTTTTAGGGCTGCTATAAGTCTATCACTGTCCTGTATTTGTTGCAGAGCTGTGTAACATTTATTTGCCTCTTCTCTTGACCAGTTCACACTTGAAAAAGAGACTCTAACGTTAGTCTCAATGTGTGTGTGTGTGTGTGTATGTCAGAGTTACAGACTTGTGAATATCAATTTAGACCCCTGTAAAGCAGTGTTTCTCAAAATTCTAAATTTCAAGGTCTATCCTTAACTCTGACAGTGTACAAATGGAACCAAATTAGCTTTATTGGCATGAATGGTATCAACCTTTGTTGCCAAAAGCAGAACATACATACAGACATGCAATTTAATTACAATACAATTAATACAATACATTAAATATTAATACAAACATATTAAATATTTTACATTAAATATATTTCATATTAAATCTCTCTCCTTCGCACTCTCGCTCTCTCTCTCTTTTGGCAAACATGGCGGAAGGCGGAGCAGACACGCCCATAGACAAATAGACGCAGCATCAGCTGCTGTGACGCGAGAAATTCGGCCGCCGTCTTGGAGTGGTGATCCGCTCCACTCAGTGTAATTAGTTTGACAGGAGCATATAACTGTCAGCACATTTAATTAATCTTACCTCACTGAATACTACTGATTTTCACGCGTTTTTTTGTCATACGTGTAGCTATGATAAAGGACACGTGTTTTGGCATGTTTTATTATTCATAGTTGGCTTAACAGTAATTGAATATTCTTATATGCTATAAGTGACCAGACGTCCGAGATAAAAAAAAAAGACACAAAATTACTAAAAAAGACACAAAATGACCAAAAAAAGACACAACATAACTAAAAAGGACACAAAATGACAAAAAAACCCTAAACTACTTAAAAGAAGACACAAAAAAAAGACATAAAATAACGGAAAAAAATCACACAAAATGACAGAAAAAAACCTAAATTACTTAAAAAAGACAGAAAATGACAGAAAAAAGACACATTACTAAAAAAAGACACAACATTACTAAAAAAGACACAAAATAACTAAAAAGACACAAAATGACAGAAAAAAAGACACAAAATAACTAAAAAAACCACACAAAATGACAGAAAAAAACCTGAATTACTTTTAAAAAAGACACAAAATGACCTAAAAAAGACACAAAAAAAAACAAAAAAAGACACAAAATAACTAAAAAGGACACAAAATGACAAAAAACTAAATTACTTAAAAAAGACACAAAATGACAAAAAAGACACAAAATGACAGAAAAAAGACACAAAATAACTAAAAAGGACACAAAATGACCAAAAAAAGTGCCATGGAAAAGAGAGAAAGATGGCCTATATTTTGCATTTTGTTGTCCAAGTAGCTGTTACTTTGTTCAGTGACAATAAAGTTCAATCTAATCAATTCTAATGACTGTTGATTGAGGGTGTGTGGTGGCAGCGGGGCTCAATGGGTGCTCAGCAGCCCTAAAGCTCTGACCCTCGACTCGCCCCTGGCCGCTGGCATGTAGGTGAGGACATCAGTCTTAAGGAATAAATCGACGTTAAAAGGCCAAAGGCATCATGGTGCTAGAGTCTCACTCTTGTCATTTTCTGAAACTTGGCAGCCCTGAGTATGAATGTGTGTGTGAACAGGTAAATGAGTGCAGTCTGTAGTGTAAAGCGCTTTGAATAAAAGCGCTATGTAAGTGCAGTCCATTTACCATTTATTTGGATAACCCAGAAACATCCAATTTCCCCAGAAAAAATCAGCAGTGAATGAAAACAATAGCGCACGGCTAATTCACTGGCATTAGCGTCCTTTTTCGGACTCTGGTAAACCCGAGGCTAAAGTACATGGTTAAAACTATCTACTGTCTGAAAGATAAGAAGTTAGACTCTAGTTTCACACCACTTAGTTAATTGGAAACATGTCATAACATAACACAGCCAGCTGATGTGGATTTTCAATAACGTTACCTATTAGCACTGTACAGCCCTGTATTATTTAAAGCTCCTAGCAACATTGCTAGCTATCTTAGCGTATTCATTTTACACACGGTGTCATTTACATAAGCTTGTTGAAGTAGTTCTGCACTAGTAGTGGTAAGAATACTAGTTGACAGTAACCTTAGCTGTTAAATTTGGTTTGAGGTATCTCATCTAACAGCTAGACAATCGTTATTTAGCTCATGTTAGCTAGCTAGCAGCTTAACTTGGAGCAGACATATGTGTGTCTGTTGTTCTCCGAGATATTAAGTTGGTAGTGGGCTCTCCAACACTGTTAAATCCACAGCCAGCAACGCCCCCCTTGTTTTTTGAGTTTTGGAAAAGGGGAAAACGACTCCTCCTGCTAAACTCTTAGGGTATCTGGTCTCAGATTTACAAATCCCGTTTTCACACCGTTTCACCTTGTTGCTCAGTGCTCAAAGCTTGAAGGACCTTCTTCTCTTAGTAACAGTTGCTAAGGCTATGATTGGACAAGGAGCGTTGGGGGGTGTAAAAATTAAATTCCATGTTCACAAACTATGCAGCAAAACTAATCAAATGCACGACAGAATTTCAGCATCTATTAAGTGCTTTAGAGGAGATTTCAAGATATTGAGATATATATTGTGATTCACAATATAGCCAAAAAATATTGCAGTATAATTTATAGGCCATATCACCCAGCCGTAGAACTAATCTGGAGGCAATGCAGAGATCAGGTGACCAAAATTGATTGTTCTGGCACTTTTAAACCAAGCACTTTACAACTCATTCACACACACACACACACACACACACACTAATAGCAACAAGATCTCAAACCTAACAGAATATACCATTTGTCAATAACACCCATAGCGTTTGTCAAAATTAGCGTTTAAAAAAATTTAGCACACACGTCATTATACATACACGTGCAACTTGCGGTTGTAAAAAAAAGTCTGCAGTTTCTGTGATTTTAGGCTACAAAAACAACTGACCTAGGTTTAGGGCAAAAACCTCCTGGCAGAGCTAATAAAAGGCTGTTTAAACAGTCAATAAGTAGTTACGAGTGTGACATGAGCCATGGAAGTTACGTAAAACACGGAAGTCATGTGAAAAAAACGGAAGTTGCGTAAACATACATGGGACACATACCCCATTCTCCTGGCGGAATGAACATCTTTGAAAGTTCAAGCTAGAATCCATCTGGTGTCCATCGAGTAGAACAATGTAGTCAATGTACTTAATAAAATTAATTAGAAAAATGTTTTTGTACTGATTCACCCACTATTAATAATACAATTATTTTCATCACATAGACGGTAAATTAACTGAAGAGAGCATCAAAGTGCACGAACAGAAATTTAGCACAGGACTTTTAGATGGAGATGCCCTAATATTTTGTCAGTCCCATGGAAAATAGAATTTCATGAAATTTACAATATGTAAACTAATGCAATTTCAGTACCACTCCACACATAACCACTGCTGCTGTTATCAAGTTTAGATACCCAAGACCAACTCAGCTTATTATCAAAATCAAAGCAAATATTTGGAGACAGAAACAACCACACTCCAAGGTGTTCAGGCATATACCTTCTCTGAACCCCAACAGAGACTGTCCTGAGTCCTCATTGCTCAGATTGTTTGTGTATGAACTTAACTATAATGTTTAATAGTGTTGTGGACTACATGAGTTTTTCCATAGGCAACTTTACCAATCACATAAATAATCGGGTGCAGGCGTGGGTTGCAGCAGGTATATAATGCCTTCATGATTAACCCATTTAAGCTGGGAAAGCATTACTGCATTTCTACCATTAAAACCCGGGGCGCTCTTGCGTTATTCTACCATTAAAGCCGGGAAAGCGGATACGTCGTTTCGTAGTTTTTTCCACCTTTTTTCGGTCTCTTGGACAATGAAATGCATCAGAATACATGAGTGTCTCAATGCATCATGGGACTTTTCGAGAACTGAAATCATGGTGGAGGACGACTATAGCGGAGGGAGCTCAGATATAAAAGGTATAAGCTCTCAAATACTTTTTTAATTTAATTTCTGCAGCATTTCTGCATTTCTGCAGCCTCTGTAGCAGATTCTGCTAAAAAAATCGATTTCCAGAAAAACTTCAGGTTTTAGGGGGTTATTTTAAAATTGCCCAGAGGTTTTACAGGCATTTTTTCCAGGCGTTGTAGGTCTAAATGGGTTAATTCATTTAGACTGATTCATAGTATACAGTAAATAAACATATTTTTTCATATGCATATTGAACGATTCAATGTGAATCCATTGTTGTATTAAAACGTTTAAAAAAAATTAACTTTCACTTAAATTTCACAATTAAGACACCTGTAAATCATATCATTTTCATGTCAATCCGAGTTTAACATAAACAAGGATCAATCCAAATTGGGAGGGGCAGGTTGTCCCCCTCATTATTGAAAGACTCCAGACTGGCTCGCGCTTTGGCAGCACAAGAACAATCCATAAAGCAAGTACTGACATCAGAAATGAAAAAGTCTAAGACCACCGGCCAGTTGGGCCTGGGATGTATCAGCCATGAACCTCCTGATGGCCACCACGCCACTGGGTGTTACCCAGCACAGCTTAATAACCCAATGTATTACATGTTGAAAATGGGCCGTGATAAAGGCCAACATTTGATACATTTGAAGTTCTCAAAAAGTGTATTCTGTCTGATCTTGTAGAAGCTAGCCACCTCTCCCTACCTCCAGCCCATACCAGTCTCTACACTGAACACAGTTAGATGAAACTGGTATGGATCGTCCTGTCCAATTCCTGGCAACACAGCAAACAATCCAACCCACCAAAAAGTCAGCAAAACAGAGCAATGCACTAATGTATAACACACCAACACTTGACTTGAGGTTGACGTTTGGTTCTGTGTTCTTTACATGATTCACTAAGTTAATGTCACACATCCTCATGCATGTATGTTGCATTAGCCAAGCAGGTCCTACCTGTGGGGAGAGTCCATTGCTGACAGGGTTGACGTGGTTGCTCTGTGCTGCAGAGCTCATAAAAGAATCAGAGTAGCTGGAGAAGCTGTGACGGTTGGAGGACAGACCGTAGGCAGAGCTGCTGTCAGTGCTGGACAGACCGCTCTGGTGCATGGTGGACGGAGGTAAAGGCTGCGGACGGTGAAGAGTTCCACCACCGTCTGAAGGGAAAAACACAACAGCACATAGCTGAAAACAGAAAGACACACAATCTAAAGTCTTCCTGTACCCCAGTCTGTGTGTGTGTGTGTGTGTGTGTGTGTGTGCTGAATGTGTTGCATGGCCCTGTAACAAGGAACTTTACATTTTAGCTCATCTCTGGTTGGGGACGGGTTCTTCCAAGTGGACTCTGGTGTGGTTTATTTGTCTGTTTGTAAACTGACCAACTACAGGAGTTACATTACATTACATTTAGTCATTTAGCAGACGCTTTTATCCAAAGCGACTTACAGGAAAAGAGTTTGGGATTTCAAAAGCTGGACCTACCTTCTTAGAAAGAGATATGGAAACATGTGTTACTGTGCAACAAACAGTCCAAAACAATTAAAACTGCAGTGTGCTAATGTGTGTGAATCCATTAAAAAGGTTTTGACATTAACAGAGAGCAGAAGTATGAAAAAAACCCTCAACTGTCACTTTTGCCTCTTGAAATGACAAATGCTTCTGGCTACAGGTCATATCACCTCACTGTAACTAATAGCACACATATTTCTTTTTGTGATGAAATATTTGTTGCCTAAACATGCCTACATGCGTAGGCGTGCAGAAATGTGCTGCCCACAAAGCATGGTGTGTTCACTAGTGTGTCAAAAAGAATGGGTTCGAATATCCCCATTGTGGGACTAATAAAGGAAACTTAATCTTAAAACATACAAATATATAAAAACAACTTCATATGACATATGACGGATAAACGGGTGCAGAAACACTTGATTAGGAGGCCACAATTTTTTTCTTTTGTCCGGACTAAATTGACAGAATTACAGGTGAGAAAAAGCCCTTACTGAAAGCTTAATGATTATGTCTTTGACCCCTAAGGGAAAAGGATGACCAGAAACAAGCAGGTTTCCATAAACTTAAGAAAACAGCTGTCTTTTTAGCAGCTAGCTGTGTGAAAACATCTTGATTTGCAAGGTGCTTATGAAGACTTTTCTTGCACCTTGAGATGGAAATGACATTGTCAACTATAATAAAAGCTACTTGACAAACCCAATCAAACGTTTCTTTTCAATAGCAAAATGAAGCTTCTCACACCACAGTGAGAACTCCTGCAAAAACGTACAACAGTCAAAATGACAAAGTACACACAGGCAACTAAAAGAAAACATGTAAATCAAAGAGTGTGCACGGTGCATGAAGTTCACAGTTACCAGTGTTATCTTCTCTACCTTGGCTCAGAGTGTTGGTTGGGTAGCTGGACTCTTGCAGCTGGTACGTAGGAAGTGTTGGCATCCCCGTGGGAGGAAATCCGCCTGGCAACAGGTGGTTGAAAGCTGCTAGCTGATTGGCTCCTGCTTGTTTTCGCCACCTGGCCCTTCGATTGCTGAACCAAACCTTGGAGAGGGGGATGGTGAAATTTGACATACGGTTAGTGAACAGGTTAACTCTATCGAATCTTGGGCTATTTTGTCCATTTTTTAATCCTTTTCATGTCTTTTCGTGTCTTTGTAAGTCTGTTCGTGTCTTTTTTTGGTCATTTTGTGTCTTTTTTTGGTCATTTTGTGTCTTTTTTGGTCACTTTGTGTCTTTTTTTGGTCATTTTGTGTCTTTTTTTTGTCATTTTGTGTCTTTTTTTTGTCATTTTGTGTCTTTTTTTGTCATTTTGTGTCTTTTTGTGTCTTTTTTGTCATTTTGTGTCTTTTTATAGTCATTTTCTGTCTTTTTTAAGTCCTTTAGTGCTCAATAAAGAATTTGAAATGGTGCAAATGTGAACAAATGTTGCAAATCTAACATATAAGAGGGTTCCATCCAGTTCTATCATTTTATACTAAATCTATTTGAGCTTGTCTCCAGTTTTACTTGGTATATCATCATCAAACTGAAACTGGCCTCATGGAGTTTACAGCCAGAACTTTAGAGGTAAATTTCCAGTAGGGCTCCACACTGCTTTGTTTTTACGTCATTTTTTAAGTAAGTTTTTTAGCGCTTTTGAAGACTCCAGAGTATTTACCCCTACCACCAGGTGAGGGCTTAAACCTCGAGGTCAGCCAAATACAATTTTTAGCTGCTTTAAGAAGTTTTTGAATGCTACAAAATTGTTCACAAAATTCCAGGTTTGCTTGATATCACAGTTTAGTAACGGTTTTTGGTTGTTTTTGATACGTTTTTGACACAGAGAATTTCCATATATTTTTATTTATGTATTTATTTGGCCAAAAGAAAAAATAACAACTGCTTGCCTTAACAAAATTTGGGGTAAGAACACAAGGAACAAAAAAACTTCTTCACTGTCAAAATGTCAAATCAAAAATTGCCAGATAGAGACAATTCCTTGTCATGTCTGTTCATTAAGTGTTAAAAAAAACTGGCATAAGCCACACAAGTTGAACTGTGCTTTGTCAGGTAACACTAACGCTCCCATACAGCAGACTGGAATGATCCAACAGTGCTTTGTTGTCCCACTTGACATTTCACTTTTTAAAGAGTGACTGACAGCTGCACTCTGTGTTAACTTCTCAGTTTCACTGAGCTAAACTTCTCAGTTTTCCCTCAAGTAACCCTTTTGTCGAAATCTGTAAGGCCAAAATTAACCATACTATACATACATGCCCAAGGTTGGATATTTAAGAGATCTGTTCCATCCCTAAAACATAAAATGCTGTTTTTACATTATGCTGAAACCTCCTGATTTCACAGTCTTACATTTAATTTCAGTATTTTTTTATTAGAATATCCCATTATACATTCTTTGTCACCTGTGAGTCATTTTTATGTAAATATTAAGCAGGTATTGTTTTTTCAGCCCTGAGCAGTGACCATCAAGCATGGCTGCTTTTTGAGGAGTTGTTGTGGGGGCAGTCCACCAGTGAACACAGATGTAATACAAACTAAAGTCAGAGCAGCAGAGGTTGAAGTAGTGCTGTATGGTTTTATGGAGCTGATGAGCTGATTATCTGGTGACTTAAATCCCAGCTGAACACTTTCATGACATTAAAAAGCAATCCACAAACATTTGACAGAGTGCAGCTGGAAATGAACGAAAAGCAAATTACAGCCTCATGTGTAGTATCATCAGTTGTACAATTTCTTAAAGGATTAAAAAGAAAAAGAAGGATGTCAAACGCACACACACACACACACACACACACACACACACACACACACCTCCTACCTAGTCGAGTACATTGAGCCAAATCAGGCAGATTGTGAAATGACAAAGGGGTGTGTATCGCCAAAAGCTAAACTGTCTTCTTTTTAACTCAGCAGGGCACTAATTTCCAAGTTCTTAATTAAAGTCAAGAAAAAGACAGAAGCTCAGGGCAGGTATCAGCCTGTCGCTCTGCAGAAAACACACTCATGGAGCACGGATCTTTCTCCTCCTCACACACACACACACTCAGGTAACTGTATCTGCATCAATGTGAATCAAACCGGACAATACCACTCACATGAGTTAATAACACACACACACGCACGCACGCACACACACACACACACACACACACACACACACACACACACACACACCACATCCAGAGCAGCAGCAGGAATCTATGTATTGCCTCCAGCTTCCCACCCGCCCATTTTCTCCAGGAATCCTCCTTTTTCATTTTGAGCAAATGGAAACATGCCTTTTAAGTGGAGAAGATCATTTGGACTCCTATTTCTGTAGAGGAGACTCAAATAATTAGAACAGGTGCTGTCGCCCTGAGGTACTACTGCAAGAGAAGCAGAAGAAGTCGAGTCTGACTGATCAACAGTCCAAAGACATGACCAGGAGAGTATCACCTCTCCTCCAGTCACCTGCTCCTCACACCAGCAAAGAAAACTGGAAGCTACACAAAAACCTCCATTCACTCCTTTTTATGTCTTAAGGTTTTTATTTTTTGAGTAGTTCAGAAACAATTATTTGATTGATTGATTGATTCTTTAATCATCAGAAAATAATCAAGGAACTACCATAGTCATACAAACACAAAAAACACAAAGCATTCTTAGTTGCAGTTTCTCCAGCGTCAGGACTTTATATCCTTGGCTGCAGCCGATCCCAGCTGACATTGGGCGAAAGACACTGGACAGGTCCCCAGAAAGACACAAAGACACATAAAGACAGACAACCATTCACGTTTTTCAGAAACTCCAGATACTTACTGTCGTCAATATCTATGTTTTTATTTTTAAGGTATATTCAGATCATGAAAACTTTCCAGAGCAAAGACTTATTTTAAATTTAATTCTCAAGTTCACTCTTATCCAACACGTCAGTCTTTAGATCTTCATCCTCCAAGATTTCTGACATACAGAGGTCAATTTATTGTTCAATTTTAAATTATGAAATACTTTTTCCCATCTGGCAAGAACTGGTAATGGTTGCTGATTGGTTGGTTAATTAGCAAAACTGACGTCTAACGTGTAACAGTAACTTTAGGGTTAGAGTAAGAACCAGGCGGCAACCTCCAGGTCTGAGCAGGGAGGCAAACCAGGAAGTGCCTTAAGCTGCATTCTACCAAAACTTCCAGCAGGGGGTGCTAAGTTTAACTGCAAAAACATTTCTGTCCATTAATTTCAGTGCAAAATGAGAAAACTTCTCACTTGATTTATTACCTCAGAAATGTTTTTCAGGACAACACTATGGTCTCAATCACTAGTAAAAAAAACTTATTCAAGACAATCTGATGTCAATAGTTCTAATAATGGCACCATTTAGAAGAAAATAGAAGATAAAGAATCATGATTTGGGGCGGGGCTACCTTTGATTGACAGGTCACTAACAAGGCGAGCCGTCATCAGGAGAGAAGCAGAACAATGCGCATCCACAGCAACGTGTCAATAAAGTTATATATAACGTTATATAGATATAAAAAAGGACGTTTACCGGTTTGGTCTCATAACTTTGACCCTTTCAATGTATTTTCACTTAATGACAGTTTATTTGAACGTTTTGTTCAGTAAAATGTCTTGTTCAGTGTTTGGTTGGACTAACAGACACTCCAAGGAGTCGCTGCTCAGTTTTCTGAGGTCAGTAACGAACATTTTGTTTTTGTTTTTTGCTAGCCAAAACTACCATCCCAGTTAATGCTCCAGTTAATGCTAACATGAATTAGCAGCAGCTTCTCTCAGTCAGGTTGAGGTGTAGAGAGGCTGTAGTCAGTGATCAGATCCCTCTCCTCCTCCACAGTCCAGATATGGTCTGCTCACCGTATCGGAAACAAGATGGAGACGAGTGTAACAATGAACTCGATGCTTCTATGGTGAGAACAAGGAATAGGGTTAACTTATAATTGCGCGAGGTCTCATGTAGGTTTAATCACGTGGAAGTGAAACTTTTGGTTAATAAACAACTTTGAACGTTACGGTTATGTTTTGCAAGCTTGTTCCAAAGGTGACAAGAAGACCCAATGCTGCAACACAACATCTCATGACTCAGGACATAAAGCACAGCGCTGACCAATCCCAGGGCGGCAGGCCGTGTCTCGTTATGGACTGCATTGGGATCCATAATAATACATCGTCCAGTGGTCACTATGACTAGAAAAGCACTATACAAGTGCAGTTCATTTATCAATTCCAACCAACTATAACCTGGCTCATTTATACTTTGCCACATGGGGGCAAGGGACAAGTTTATCAAATGAAAAATAAATAAATACTTAAAATACTATGATAAATATGGGTAACAAATGAAAGGAAACACATGAATAAATGAGAATATGGTTTGATGAATATGATGATAATATGACATGCTATAAAACTTTTTGGAGCCACATGTTAAAACATTCCCCGTTAACAACATGCAGAGTGCATTGATGTAGCGTCATGATCTATAGAGAAAACTTCCACCCACACTGTCCTCTTCTCCCCTTCTGAGGGTTTCTGATACACTGAAGCCAGCACTGTGACCAAAACCAGTTGATTGTTTGTTCCATTAAAACACTGGAGTGGTGCAGATGGATGATGTAAGTTGATGACACGTCTCTTCTTGCATCACTCTTTTTTTTAAATTACAATACATCATAGAGCTGCATTCACTGCTTCTGACAAGCTGCAAAATTGAAATGGTATACTTCCCTACAAAGTCTAACTGCAGTAACTATGCGAAGGGTAAAACTGAGAAAAACTACTTTAAAGTTTTTTAACGTTTTTTAACTGGCCAGCCAAATGGGTTATATGTAGGTAAGTGATATGACACTTATTTCTACATGTATTGATGATGTCATTTTTATGCTAAAATATCATGATGATTTATTTGACTGTTAGCCCCAAAAATGTAGTTACTGCACTCTGGTTTTGCATTACTATTAGAACCTTTTACAACATTGCAAAACCAGAGTGCAGTAATTACAATGTTGACATCTTCATTCAGCTTTTATATTTTGTTTTAAGTAAATAAACATTTTCAAATTGATTTTGTTATAAATGTATTTAAGTGTTTACCAACTCTATTCAAATATTTGTGTATTTTAGACTTAATATTATAAAGTAATGTTATATTTTAGTCTTTAATTTTTATATTATATTTATATTATATATATATATTATTTTATTTATATTAATTATATAATTTCATCTCACTTTTTTACTTAATCACTATCTAGATAATAATTTCCCTGTTAAATAAACTTATAATTTATACTAATCTTGTCTTCACTATTCAACACAATGAAGAAATACAAGGCTGCACTGTATCACAGTCAAAGTTGAGCTTTAGTTTTGAGTTGGCTTTTGTAGTTACTGCATTTTTTACAATATTATTTCTCTGAAATAAAGCAAAATTGAAATCTAAAACTTTGTCACAAGATAAAACAGACATCAAGGAGTTCATTTTTAGTTACAACTCAATTTCGACCAAAAATGTAGTTACTGCAGTTAGGCAGTTTTTGTAGGGCGGTGTAGTATGACACAGATTCATGTTAGACCGATCTCACACAGTGTGTTTTCCATGCCGTATGTCATCCTTCTGTATAAAAAGTACCACTACATCTAAAATGTGCAAAAATAGTATATGGACTTGACTGATCAACAAGATATCCAACCTAAACGACAGAATAGACCGTTGGACACATATGAGTGTTTCATGGCTCATGGAGTGTTTTCAAAATAGCACACACGTCATTAAACATACACGTACACTTCACGGTTGTAAAACGAGCTGCAGTTTCTGTGAATTTAGACTACAGAACCACTGAGCTAGGTTTAGGGCAAAAAACTTCCTGGTTAGGCGTTTAAAGTTTAGTTTAAACAGTAATTAAATGTACTCAAATGCCAGAAATGAAGTAGTCACGAGGGTGAAGTAAGCCACAAAAGTTACGTGAAAAGTAATTTACTCTTGCTTTGGTGATTCACAAACCGTGAGTCACAGAAGCTACTTTAAAAAAAAAAGTTACATTAAAAGTAAACTTTTGTTTTCACACAGGACACGGATCCTCTTCTCCGAGTGCGACATCCACCATTTAAACTGCATCTCCGTCAATCATTACTACTACGTCAGCAAGATGGCGTCTAAAAAGTATTTGGACGTCGTATTTTGCTGCATGTGCCAACGCCTTATATTGACGGTTTTGAGGGGAGACCAGTCTGGATCGATTGCTCACTTTGGAAACAGCAGCTGACAACACTGACTACAACACAAGGTCCCGTGGTGGACTCAGACTGTTAGAAGGGCAGGGCAAAAAAATAAAAAGGGCACAATCTGCACAACATGGAGCCCCACCAGCACGCAGAATGCTATGATGCATCATGTATGATGAAATAGTCCTCATCCTTGATTACGATTAGCATTAAGTTAAAAGGAGATCCAGATCAGAGTAATTAATAGTATGGTACTGACAATTAAAACATCAAACCGAACCATCTAGGGGGGTCCGGGGACAAAGCAAACGCCTCACATAACATTACTCACAGTTGGGTGATACTGTATTATAGAATCTTTATTGATATCCTACTGTGACATTTTTGTAATCACTGCAGATCATTTTCTTCGCTGGGATTCTTTTTCTCTCTATTGCAAGGGCACTTTATCGTGTTTTCTAACTTGGCATCTAATTGCGCTTTTCCACTACAGGTACAGGTAGACTATTAATCCAATTTTTGCTTCGTAGCGGATTTTAGTACCACTCAATGTAGCTGTTCGTCATAGCAACGGCACATGAAAGCAACTCCTCTTCAGCATTCCCTGTTCGTCGGCTACCAAAGAGAGGAACAATCTTCTGTCTTTTTGCACTAGAGGGCACATCATCATAATTTATTAAATGAAGAGGCACCCTAGAGGGCACATATTCATTTTTTGCATGTGTAAAGGGCAGCCAATAATGCACTTCCTCTCGTTTTAACCACTCTAGAGGGCACTTTAGCCTGCTTTTTCAACTATGGTGGCACTAGTCCGCCACTGACAAGGTCCACTAACTTCCATCCTTTGAAACTATAGAAGCTTGAACTTTATGCTTCTAAGAAATACTTTATTCTTGACAGTTCATGAATGAGGACAAGTGGCACAGTCAAAAGCTTCAGAACAACAAGGATTGTTTTTTCAGCTGAACATGAACTGTTCCTCTTATATCTGTGCAGGTGAATACAGGATGACCAGCGTCAATAGATAACCCTGAGGTCTGCAGGTATGAGAGCTAAGTGACAGTGTGTGGACTGGTTTCCAAGCAACAGTGGTTTCTCACTCTTGGTTTTCCTGGGTTTTGATTGATCCACATTGCTGCTGTGGATTAAAGCTCCCATGAGACAGCTCAGACCCTTCAGTGATCTGCTGTGAATTTTACAATGAGTGGCGAGCTTGAAAGTGGTGGGAAATACAGATTCCGGCCAAGATGTCAGGGAGTGAGACATGCATGAGGAATGCAGCCCCCACCCCACTGCTGAACACCTAACAGCTGTTGTTAGAGCTCTGCAGGGTTTTCTCCAGCATTACTACGACACTGGGGAGCTGTCAGACCCACCAGAGACCAGAGACAGGCTCCTGAACTCAGATGTGAACAGCTGGCAGAGTCTCTGGCATCATACTGCATGTACAGAATTTGTGAATAAGTTAAACTCAGTGGGTAAGTATGGAATTTGGTCTGTTAAGTACCAAAAAAATATTGGTATAATAATGACATCTTGTAAATAATACAAATCAATCAAAGGTTAACAAAAAGCTTGAGAAGAACCGTGCTTTGAGTATGTTTATCAGAGCAGACGTAGAGGTAAAAGTGCAAGAAAAAAAGAAAGTAAAAATACGTCTCTTAATTGCTTGAATGCAGTCCAGTACTCGGAATGAGGCGGTCTCACTCGCTGAAACGCCCCTAATTTGAATATGAGCCACCCTGAGCGGTCTTTTAACTGGACATTTTTAGTCCCTGTAGAAGAGCAGGGCCGTTTTACTCCCTTGAAAAAAGCCTGGATGCTGATTGGATAGAACGCTAAGCAGGATGTGACGTAGTACCCAACGCCACAACAACACGCGCCACTTGTAAAAGCCGCCGAAGCAGTGTTGTCACTATATTTAGTGACTTTTCAGACCCCCCTAGCTACTATTTTTCAAAAAAGCAACAAATCTGACGACTTTTTCTGGTATTATTGGAGACTTTTGGAAATTCGTTCTTACTCTTCTTAATGAGCCACGGCGGCCGGCAGTTAATTCTAGATCACGATGTTTATGATCAGTGGAGACGCTGTGCATAATTAGCCATGCTGGTTTGTTTATTATCAGCAGTGGAGTTGTGCACGATAACTCGACGATCGAAAACCATACGTCCCCTATGGATACTCTAAATCCCTCTGGGGCCTGTTTGTAACGGAGACATGCAGAGTGAGCGGACATTTGAGAGGCCGTGGCCTGAAACTTCCCCCTAAAGGAAACATGACTATTTTTACTGTAAACTTTCAGCACCTTGCTATTATTGTACAGCATTTAGAATATATATTGTTGTCCAAATGGATCCATGGCCCAGCTGAGGCATTGCTGTTGAACTTTAAACTTTCAAAACACTACATGGCAAGGTATGTGCTGTATGTACGGATGTTGCATTACCTGAACCCTGGCCTCAGTGAGTTTAGTCCTCTGGGCCAGCTCCTCCCTGGTGTAGATGTCGGGGTAGTGGGTTCTTTCGAAAGCCTTCTCCAGCTCCTCCAGCTGCTCTGCTGTGAACGTGGTCCGACTCCTGCGCTGCTTTCTCTTCAGGGGGAGATCAGGCTCTGACTCCACGTCCGACACTTCATCCATCCGACTGCCTGAACAAACACACAGACGTCATGTCAGCATGGTCATATTGGCAATATGTAATAAGGTGAAGAATAAAAGAATAATCTGAATTATTTGAAAAAGTATAACATCACGCTGCCTCTCATAGAGATACTCACAAGTAACTGACTAAATCTCACATGAACGGATATTTTCACAATTTTGTATTTTGAAAAGGAAGTTTATAATGTGTAGTTTATGTCCATCTGAGAGTAAGAAAGGCTTCGTAGTGAGCAAAGATGTGTGATTTAATATTCCATATCAAAAGCAAATCTCAATAGCATCACTATCACAACAAAAACAAACAGTCCTGTCTCTTGAAATGTTCATTACTTTTCAAGTAAAATACTTTTTTTTTTTAAATGCCAAACATATTTTGGCTTCTATGCAGCATGTTCCCTAAGAATTTAATTTATGTATTAATCATGCTTTTACATAATCTGTCAATTGAGACATGTCAATATATTAAATACTCATTGAAGGCAAATTTGCTGTCGCTTTATCGGCCAATAAGGAATCAACTATAATTTAATTTTCAGAATATTACATAATAATATAATTTGACATTATCAGCTAATAATCTATTGATACAGATATATATTGTGCATCCCTAGCTGACTGGCTTACTGATTTTCCTGTCTACTGATTGCAGAAATACAAGACATTATTGATCAAACTGAATATTTATCCATTAATTTGGATGAATAAACTAGAGGAGCCTTTATTCAGTTGGAGCCTGTATGAGCTGTTCATATCTGTTTCTCAAGCCACAAATCATCTAATGACAGTATGTAAGTACATAGTATATTGCTATTTACTCCTGCAATGTAGGACCATGTTGTATATAATATTATTATTGGCCCAAAACTGTTGTGGCAAAGTGGCAAATATCTAAACTATGAAATAAGATGAGTGCATTCACATACTGTATACAATATAATTATATAGAGTATATTTAGTTATTAAATTTAACATGAGACGTCAATCTAGCAGTGACCATAGTGTTGATAAGAAAACCCACCCCCATGCCTAAAGTCTGAGTCACATTCTCCACTGGATTATAAACTGGGATTAGTCTGAAACAACAAATGAATGCATTCATCAAAACTTAAAGTAGGTCTGTATCAAATAACAGAACACACAAATCAAATATCACAATCACATTAAATCTGTTAAAAAATAGCACATCATTTGTCACAATCATCACATATAATCTGTTATATCAATCTAGTATGCATGTATAATCTCACAATATATGTGAAATCATATCATATGTCATATTAAACTTTTATATATTTACTGATTGAACTCATTTTTAAATCATTCTTGCACATTACTCATCATAAAGTGGTATGCAAGTCGACACTAAAAATAAACCTTAAAATGACACAGGAGACCCACAGCCTGGTAAAGCAGAAACTGTTGCTTCTCACTTGATAAGTGGAGAGCAACACACTCACACACTTTCCCAAACTAAACCCAACAACATCCGCTAAAAGTGAAAAAATAAAAATAAAAATACACAAAGGATTTATAATGTAGGACCAAAGACTTAATTGTCTTAGTAAGAAGCTGTTTGGTACGGTGGCCCTGAAGTGCAAACCACACCAGCAATTCACCACAACACACCAGCAATTCATCACAACTAGGGATGGGTACCTTTCACATTTGAACCGATACGGTACCGATACCCGGTACCTGGGAATCGGTACCGGTACTCAACGGTACCAATTTTCGGTTCGCGGTGAACAGACAGGACCAGACGAGGAGGTAAATAAAAAAATAAAAAATAGTGCGATCGTCAGCACGCTTGTTAATCAAAGACGTTAAATGAAAACAGGTTGAAATCAATGATCAGTTTAAAGTTAACGCCGTTTAGGTACCGAAACATGGTACCGTTTATTTTTTCATGAATCGGTACTCGGTAGTACCGACGGAATTCGGTCGTTACCTATAAAAGTACCGAATTCGGTACCCATCCCTAATCACAACACAATAGCAATTCACCACAACACACCAGCAATTCATTACAACACATCAGCAACTCACCACAACACACCAGCAACTCACCACAACACACCAGCAATTCACCACAACACACCAGCAATTCATCACAACACACCAGCAATTCATCACAACACACCAGCAACTCACCACAACACACCAGCAATAAATCACAACACACCAGCAATTCACCACAACACACCAGCAATTCACCACAACACACCAGCAATTCATCACAACACACCAGCAATTCATCACAACACACCAGTAATTCACCACAACACACCAGCAATTCATCACAACACACCAGCAATTCACCACAACACACCAGCAATTCACCACAACACACCAGCAATTCATCACAACACATCAGCAACTCACCACAACACACCAGCAATAAATCACAACACACCAGCAATTCACCACAACACGCCAGCAATAAATCAAACGGAAAGGGTCGGTACATATTGGACACTGATCCTCCTCCTGAATGGTTCGTGCCGTCATTCTCTTCTCTGTAGTCAAACCAGCTGCCCATATATATGTAGTGCGCCCGTATTGTGATATTTACGATAAATTCATTGAGCCGGTTCAGAGCGAGCTGACATAAAAGATAAACACTTTACTGTCATTCTTTATCACTTTGCAGTATAAAACTCTTACCTGCAGAGAGAAGATGAAGTGTTAACTTTACATGTAATCATATAATCAAATTGCGTGGCGCGGAAAATGTATTTGTTGTGTTGGCGAAATTCACAATACAATTGCACTTCAGGGCCACCGTAGTTTGGAGTGAATCTAGTGAACTGTATGCATTCTATAATTTAGTATAGTGACCAACTTAGAGGTTATGTCACGACAAAATTAGTTTGACCCCAATCAGGGTTTCTCATGTGGCCCTACAGGAAAGTAAGTTGGGAGGACAGCTTTTCCACTGTGATCACCCACTTCCACCAAGGTTATAATAGTTTGGGATTTTTCATTAGTTTTAGAGTGAGTTTGCTAGTTTTAGTTTAATTTTTATTTTTTTTTAATGCTTAGTTTTAGTTTAGTTTTTATTAGTTTAGTTTTTTTGTAATGGGTTGGTTGCGAGATTCAAAGAGGTCATAATAAATTTTGCCTTTATTTCCTTTGGTTTATCCATCTTAGCCCCAATAAGGTTATTAACTCTTACAGTTCCTGGTGTTTTGAATTTTTTTTTTTATTTACCATGTGTTCCTGCATGTTCACTAACCAGCAGCTGTTTAGTTGGAGCTAAATAAATACATTTCATATCAACCAAAAAGGATTATGCCGTGTTGCCCCAATATGTATTCTGCAAAAAAAACAACTGTGATTTGTAATATTATGGGCATATTGAGGACTTTCATTTGCACACAGTGAAAGAACAACATCCAAAGTTTACAGAGTGTTGCGCAGGTGACACTTTTACCACAATAACTAAACGGTTTACGCTACAGGAAAAGTTCCAATGTTTTCTGAAAGCTGAGAAGTTGCTCTTTACAACCAACATGGTTCATTACGGTAATTTCACTCGTGCTTGTCCCGGAAGCCCACAAAGCAGGAATACACACACTCAGAAAGAGTGGAGGAATAGAAACACTGGATTATGGATGAAAATAGTTGACAAAGACGAAAACAAAGGACATTTTCACTATAATTTTAGTTTGTTTTGTAACCACACAATACAGTTTCAGTTCGTTATCGTTTTTTTAAAAACTCTCATTTTTATTTTTATTTCAGTTAACGAAAATGTTTTATCAGTTCTAGTTTTTGTTATTTCGTTAGTTTTTATTAACTATAATTACCTTGGTATACACTGATGAATGGGGTCAGCCAAGTGAATAAGTGTTTGATGATCATTCCAACCCATTGCACTCTAATGAAGACATCAAAGGTCCAAACCATTCTTTTTTGCTATTGGCCAGCCATGACAGAATAAAAGCTTTACAGTTACAATTCTCTTCAACAACCCCATCATTTTTTCACCTCAACTTTCACAAGAACAGATATGTCCCCGAGCACACCACTGCCTCTTTTTACACACTGCAGGTTGAGTTGGATCATGAGGGGTTGAGTTCATGCAGACAGTCAGAGACGGAAGATGAGAAAATGTGTAGCTACATCAGACACATTTCATGGAACTGAACGAGGCGAGCTGGACAACTTCTTTGTGTGTGTGCTCAATTCCACAGTACAAAAAGACTTGCCAGAACAAAAATATTCACTCAGATGTTATTGGGATAAGTAATAAGCAGAAAATCTGCACTAATAATACGGGTGATAATGTTTCTTGTGTCAGTTTATCCCAGGCTGGATAGGTAGCAGTTCTGTTCATCACTGATTTGATCATATTTGGGACAAGATGTTGGATGTAACACATGCAGTAATACCAAAGATCTTTTTAAATATCCAAATACATTTAGCATTATGCTTTTCATGCATAGCCACATGCACAACCCTGTTTCTAAAAAAAAATATTTAACTTCTTAAAACCCACCGGTCTGCTAGCTGGTTGTGGTAGGTTTCAAACTGTTTTTAACTGATGCAGTTCCAACAGCATAAACTAGAACATGTTGCCTTTTAAATGAAGCCCCATACATGCATTTAGGCTCATTAAGTTTTGGTTTGGTCTTATCCTAACGCCTACCCTGATGCTCAAATTGATAAACCTCTGATATATAAATATACCCCTTTATGTTTTACACTGTACCTACTGGGACCTTGGGGTTGTAAAATATATTCTTGTCTTCCAGTGGTGTTTGAAAGTTTTTATCCTCTAGTGCCATCTGCGTGCATGTGTGAATGGATTCCTGATGGTGGCAGGTGGCACCATGTAGCCTCGGCCACCAGTGTGTGAATGTATGTGTTAGTGGGTGAATGATGACCTGTAGTGTTAAAACACTTTGAGTTGTCGCTACGACTAGAAAATCGCTTTATAAATAAAAGTCCATCTACCATCAAATATGAAAAGAACAGTTGATTTCAGGTCCACTGAGCCACTCTAGCTTTTATAATCACTGCTCCATCTGGTGGAAAGGTGAACCATTACTATGTGTTTCTATGGTCACTACATCATCGCAGGGGAACCTCATTCCAGCTGAGGACCCAGGGAGGTCCCAACTGGGGCCAATCAAGGACCGGCCTGGGGCCCACCACAGAGGACCAGGAATTTCAGTCCATGGCAATAGACAAAAATTAACCTGACTGACTGAATATGCACCAGACAGCAGTTACAATGCCTCCAAAACATATTTGACTAATTAAATGAATAGTGTGTAAACATATTTTGTAGGAGACATTGACATTGTCCAATCTAAGCCAGGCCACAAGGGGTGTAGACAGCTGAATAGGCCCTGTTTATTCTCTCAATAAGAAATTCAGTGGTTCACTGGTTTAGCGACAGTGATGAGACTTACACAGCATGTTCACAACTTCTTACAAATAGAGAGAGAGGCAGCTGGAAGAAGGAGGGACAGATGATGCTTCACACAGCACAGCCTCCAGTGATTCCTCTGTGTGGTTATTTATATGACAAAACAATTTTCTTGTGCTTGGTAAGGACAATTCTATATCAAAACCTGCATATCCCAGCATTCCCCAGGGCACGGTGATCAGAGCTGGAGTGGAATGAGGGTTGCTAATCTCTCCAGACCACCTTGGTGATGTGTGTAGCACCATTCTTCCACTGCAGGCCTCAGGGCAGCCCAGACAAACACACTGGCAGGCTGAAAATAGTCCCAAAATATTTATTGTGCAGCTAATTTCACTCACACACAATGTGTCTATAACGCTGTCCAGATGGAGCCATGGAAGATTATCTGACAAATGCAGATATCCATTTCAAATGAGTTTTTTTTTTATTTAGATTTTTTTTTACCAGGATCTGGTATCGATTTTATAGTGACATATCATGTTGTACTGTACATAGAGGACTACAGTATGACATCACAGTCCATATAAAGACGGTCAGGTGTTCATCATAAAACAAGATTCAAGAACAAAGAGCACGCCTCAAACAAATCCCACTTCTGTATAAGTATTCCAATTAAGCACACCTGATACAATGCCCTCCCCCTCAAAATCCCCTTTTTCTTTTTTCTTTTACCTCTCCATTGTCTCTCTGTTAGTTTACAGGAACCACTGGGGGCACGATCTGTATCAGTACATGAAGAGACGGTTCCCCGCTCAGATCCTCGTCTCCCCCGGTTCCCTCTGGTCTCCCCTCCTAGCCCACACTGAACCAAGGTTAAATTAGTTTCTTTAGTTTTAGTTTTAATTTTGTTGTGATTTTTTGTGTATTTCAAATTCAGTTAGTTTTAATTCGTTTTTAGAGTGAGTTTGCTAGTTTTGATTAGTTTTTATTTTTTGGAAAATGCTTTGTTTTAGTTTAGTTTTTATTAGTTTTAGTGTTAGTTTTAGTTGTTTTGTAATGGGGTATTTGTTGGGTGCCAGATTAAAAAAAAGTGACAATAAATGTTTCCTTTATTTCCTTTGTCTGATCCATCTCAGCCCCAATATGTTTATTAAGTCATAAAACCAGATAGATTAAATAGATTTCATATATGTGATGTACGTATGAAAAAAGTTGACAAAGAGGAAAACGAAGGACATTTTCACTATAATTTTAGTTAGTTCTAGTTAGGTTTGTAACCACACAATAAAGTTTCAGTTAGATATTGTTTTTTTTAAAACTCTCGTTTTCATTTTTATTTCAGTTAACGAAAATGTTTTTTCAATTCTAGTTTTGGTTATTGTGTTAGTTTTGGTTAACTATAATAACCTTGCACTGAACCGTCGTCGCCACATCCCTTCATCACCTCATCTTCCTCTCCCCCATCCACCTTCATCCTCTCATCTAGGACCTCTATCCTCCTACACCATCCCAGAACTTTGCCGAGCTTAAATCTATATTGGCGTTGTCTTTGTTGCATCTGAAGTCAAAGGACCTGACTATTGGTCAGCCGTCACGGTTCTGTAACAAATTACACTGAGGAATCTGGTGAAAATGTCTCTTTGAGAGAATAGAACAAAATGTAGATGGATATTTTGGTGAAAGGAAACAAGCAACTTGTTTTTAATAAGAATGAAATGATGTGTCAACTAGGGTTGTCACCATACTAAGATTTTCAACTCGACAACGATACTCAGGAAAATATTCGATACTCGATACCATTTTCGATACCACAAGGATAAAAACAAAGACCCCAAAATTTAACAGAAATATTTTTGTTAACAAGGAAAATGCAACATGTAAAAATGAACAGAACCACAGGTTAAATATTTATAATAAAAAACAGTTGTGCAAAAAGAAACTGCAACTATGATAACAAGCTTCAGGTCTGAGGTAGTGGTAACGATAATTTTGAAAATGAGTATTGTATCGGATATAACGTTTTAGTATCGATACTTTTTTGAGTATTGTTATTTTGACAACCCTAGTGTCAACCTATTGCCTGTTAGGTTTTTTTAATGACAGGAGAAGAGGGCAACTGTGTCATAAGGGTGCTTAAAATACAAAAGACAACAAAACATGATTTTAGGCTAATCAAAGGCATCCGAGTATGCAGAGGTCTAATAGACCCACCAAAGGCTCCACGTTAATGTATTCAGTTTAGAGATTTTACCCCAGGTAACTCCTCCATCTCTTTTTGCTTGAAAGAAAGGAGAGAAACCCAAAACACTTGTGATTTTGCAAAATAAATACAACAAGAAGAGCATGTTGCTCAAAAGCAATTTAGGGAATAAGAAGGCAACAGTTGCATGCTGAGGCAAATCTGTCAAAAATCAATTTAGCATTCATAAAGAGGCACTTTTCTGAATGCAAATTTATTGAATGACTTTGCCATTTATATATATTGGCTGTCAGTCCAACACAGTGCTACAAGACCACATAAAGCAATGGCCTTCAGAAACCAAAAAACAATGATTAGAATAAAATTCCACAATGCCACCCAAATTTTCAAAGTATTCAATGAAAATATGGCACAAAATTACACTTTTTTATTGAAGCTAAAGCATGTTGCATGTAAAAGCTCTATGGCTTTTTGATGTGATGCATTTTAAAATGTGAGAGCTGTGCCGATGGACGGTTTGAGTCAATGACATGTCTCTGTCTGCAGGTTTTCAAAAGTATCGATACTCAAAAAAGTATCGATACTAAAACGTTGTATCTAGATACGATACTCATTTTCAAAAGTATCGATGAAAAGTGTTATTTTCTCTGTTGAAGTCCCAGAATGAAGAAGAGAAAAGTCGACTTATCAAGCTTGCCTAATATTGTGCACAACATACAAAATATTGTTCTAATTGTTATTGTTTATATATATATATATTTATTTATTTTTTTGCACTACCTCAGACCTGAAGCTTGTTATCATAGTTGCAGTTTCTTTTTGCACAACTGTTTTTTATTGTAAATATTTAACCTGTGGTTCTGTTCATTTTTGCATTTTTCTTGTTAGTAAAAATATTTCTGTTAAATTTTGGGGTCTTTGTTTTTATCCTTGTGGTATTGAAAATTACATCGAGTATCAAATATTTTCCTGAGTATCGGTATCGAGTTGAAAATCTTAGCATCGTGAAAACTCTAGTCTGCATACAGGGGTTTTTTTTTTATTGACATTGTGAGGCCTAATGCCACCATCTGCCAGACTGAGACCAACATGTTAGACCACTAGACTGACAGAGTGCAGGAGCTTCTGCTCTGATCATCAGCTGTGTTCACTCAGTAAAGTGTTCAGAGGAGCCCAGGTTTGTAAATGTGCAGCTCTATATTTGATGTAAATGCATTTGTCAAATAAATGTTCTGTGGAATTGAGAATTGTGAATTATGGGAACTGACTATGGAGAGGGCAAATATGGATTTATGTTTTTCCCAGAGTTTGTTTGCAGGAGTGCAGTGTGCAGAAGTTGGTCATGTGCTAGTGAAGTAAAAAAGGCCCATCAAACTGGTTTAGACAACTACAGGGTTGGCTCTGTAGTTTAATTAAACAAGGAATTATGGGATTAGTGCGAGACTCCCATTACAGGCCACTGGAAGACTCTCAGGGAGAATATCTTTTTGTATTCCCCCCTAGGTGCCCCCCTTGAAAGCTCCCGCTAGAGAATTCTCAACGGATTACATGTGGCCGCAGGACATGCTGCTGCATTAATTAAATTAATTCTTACACCATTTAGTCCCTGCAAAGATTGGTTTTCCTAAAAAAAATAACAAGGTAAAAAACATATATTTATATACATGCGCATCTCTAGAGAAAGCATCCATATGCAGGATGTCTTGTTTGTTGTTGTGGGGGGGTGTTGGCGGAGCGATGTGGGGGGGTTGCTGCAAAGTAATTTAGCAGTAACTCAGCGTGACAACACTTGAGGCCGCTGCAGTGGGCTGGATCACCTCCGAGTCCTCAGGGCGCTGCTGCGACAGGATGGACTCTATTTGTTTTCCCTCCACATGCTGTGGGATTTAGGGGAGGAGAGGGGCAGAGGTGGGAGCGAGGGAGGGAGGAGAGTGAAATTGAGGCTTCCTTGCCTCTCAGTATTTCTGTCTCTGTCTCTGTCAGCCCACACTGCATGCCTGGATTTGGCATCTGCGTGAGGAAACGGCCGTAAGGCTTGTTATTTCTTGCTTACTTATTTTCTATTTTTCTTTTGAATCACCTTACTACCAAACCAGTCCCCCTATTTTACTTCCAGAGTTTCAGGAGTGATGTTAGTAGTCAACATGTTCACCATACAGAAGGCAGACAGCCAAACCACAACAACATTATTTCCAGGCGCTCGGCTATATGTTGATGCAATGTTCTAACCAGCATTACCACCAAAGATTGAGAAAACTAGACTATACATTACAATTGTATTTAATCAGATTTATTTGTCTGAATATCTATCTTTTTTTGCATTCAGGACTATTTCAGTATTGCTTGTTGATGTTTGAAATGCATATAATTTGGGTCATTATACATATTTTGGAAACCAAATTAAAAAGAACCAACAGCTCAGCCTTTATGTGGATAAGCTCATGGTACGAAACATGTGAACTCACTGTGAACTTTTTTTTTTTTTTTTTAAATCAGAGTGACTCTGTAACCAAAATTGTAAGAACTATTAAAATAATGAGGTGTTAAAAATGTTCATGGAGCACCTGTTCATAATAACCCTAACCTCTGATAAACTCTCTACATGCCTGTCTTTTAGCAATACAATTTCATTTGCACCTGAATAATACGTATTTTGCCGTTTGTCTTGCTGGAGTAGAGACTTTATAAAAACTGGGTCACCTGAGAGCAGATTTGAAAGCAGAGCTAAGAACGAAGCTCACAATAACTGAACATGTAAATGGTGCAGCCTGGCTGGCAGAGTCCGGGCAGCCTGAACACACTGCTGCTTCACTACTGCATGTTTGCAGCAGCTCCATGCTCATTTTGGACGACAGCACAATAAGGATCCCCAGGATGGAGGAGAATAAAGTTTGACAGGCCGGTGGATCAGGAGGGTCAGCTCCTCTCTCCAGCTGATAATGGAAAGCAGAGATTATGGTAATGAGACAGACGCCTAGAGCCGATAGAGGGGCTAAACCTGGACTTCATCTTTGTCTCCAACAGATCCCTCGATTGGCATGCTACATCTTATCGGGAAAATGGGAGCATGGTGCAGCTCCTCACACATGAGCACACAAACACACAGACACACACACACATACTCACACTTACAGGGCTTGCAATTGTGCTGCAGTATAAATAACAGCCTGGTTTTGTTACAGAAAGAATACGATTAGGAAAGAGACACATCCATGCTTTTATTTTTATCAGATCACTGGCATCATGTGCAGCAACTATAAACACACACACACACACACACACACATACACACACACACTTACTCTTCCCCTAAAAAAACAATCTAATTAAAAAATGATGGTCCAATATCATCCAAAGCCAGTTATTCATTGTTTCGGTAAAATTGAACATTCTGATAATGATAGCTGTAATTCCATAGTTATGTTCTAGGGAGAGAGATTAATCACCAAATTAATACCCAATTATGTTTTTCAGAATGTGCAAGTGTGTGCTGTGTCCCTCTGAGTCTACAGCTTTCAAATGTGGCTTTTATTGAACTTTTCCTAAATAATCTAAAATTCAATTAACAAAGTGTTTTCTTTGGTTGTGATCAATTAAGACAATTCATTATGTGGAGTTTGGATGTTTCCTCATGTCAGTGTGGGTTCTCTTCCTCCCACAGTCCAAACACATGCAGCTTAGGTTTAATTGGTGACTCTAAATTGCCCGTAGGAGTGAATGAGAGAGTGAATGTCTCTATGTGTCAGCCCTGTGATAGTCTGGCAACCTGTCAGACACTAGACAGGAATTAGGAGGGCAAAGCCATAACCCTCCTACTCTGCCTCTGATTGGCTGGTGCATGTTGCCTCTTTTGGTTTGGGTTTGTCTGGTTTAGCATTAGGAATGAGACTGGTGAGAAATTAGTAAGTATAGTTTATTTGTATAGCAACTTTCAGACATGAAAAAGTGCTTAAGATTAAACACAAATACACAATAAAAGCAACAACACAGCACAGGTCTGGCACAATAAAATCACACCGACAGTGTCTACATAAACATGTTATTAATTATTTACGTAGGCTAACCAAAAGCCTGTCTGAATAAAATGTTTTCAGGTGTTCCATGAAATCAGGAACCAACCACTATCATAAGGGAAGACCGTTCCCAAGTCCCAAAAAGCTCTAAAACTCAGTACCAGCCTTGAATACAAAACGTAGCAGTAAACCAGTGATGTAAGGATGTAGTGGCATGATATGAGATCTTTGGTTGTGTTAAAAGCCAATCAGCTGCATTATGGACAATACAGGAGAGGGAAGTATGATTAAAACAGGTTAAAGGAAAATTTAAAAAAAAAATAATGCATGAATAATAATCTCTATCTCAAATCAACACACATTTTAGTTTAGTAACATTCCTTAGTTGGAAAAACCATTAACAAACAAGCCGGCTAACACAATTTTACAGTGATGGGATTTGTCAGAGTTGACACCTAAATTACATTTGCTACACGTAATACAAGCCCCTCTTCAAAACCACTAAACTCCATTGACCAAAACAGTCATTTTACTTGGCAGAACACAGGAGTTGCTGCTTTACAGATGCCACGATCAGTTAGCTTGTTTGTTAGTTTTTCTAAGTTCCTAAACCCTTAAAAACCCAGAGAGAAGTCTCATGGTAAAATTACAGTTATTGATTTATTAGGTAGGGCTTTTTAAGGTGGTTAAAAAAACGTGTTTGTGACTGTGTTTATAAAAAAAGCAAACAAGAGTGTTTGATTGTTTGAATATGAAGCTGCTCCATGGACAAATAGTGGTGGTGACTGAGGCTGAGAGGCTGCTGTGTGTGAACTGTGGCTCTGCTGAAGAATACTAACAATACTGTTCCCCACTTTGACCAAGACAAGGGGACAAACACTGAGAGAGCTCTGGAGAGCTGCATGAAACTAATTATGGGTCATTTTGAAAATCATATTAGTTCCAGTATAATTACACTCAGGATCTGCTTTCAGTGTAGCTCCATGGGCTCTGACCAGTCGGACAGACGACACTGGCTCAACAACTGATGAATTTATTACAGCTAAACCATTTCTTGCAAAACGGCGTGTTGATGTTTCACTTTTGTCGCCAGCTGTTGTGTTTGTGTAACATGTGAGAGATGAAAGAAGGAGAAGTTTGCAGTAAGTGTTTTCTAGTGTCTCTCCTCTGATATGTGCTCAGCCTCAGGCAGGATTTAACCCCTACCTGCCTGACTCCTCCCTGCTCACACACCTTCCTTCAACAGGACAGCTCGTCAAGTCAAGTTGTTTTATATATATTACACAGAACAGATCCTCACCAATGTGACCCACTTTCAGCGACAAACCTCGCCGGTAAAACAGAGGATTAATGTTCCGTTAGTTCGATTATTTACATTGCAGCACATAGAGAGTTCAGCAGCTAATGGTGCATTCAAGGTCTACACCAATGTCAGAATTTTCAACATTGTTCTGAGCTCCAAGTTCTGACTTTCAGTGTTAATATAACACACCATAAGGCGTTATGGTAAGAAATTGTTAGACCCACCTTCAAAATAAAAACACATGTAGCTTTCAAAATAAGAGCACATGGATGTGTTAGCAGAGTCCACCACAGAATTGGCAAAAATACCATCAAAATATGACGCCTTAAATAACACATTTAACAACCCTTATTATCTTTTACAATAATTCATAAAAAATCTGCAATGATTAAGATGGAATAGTGGCATTAGAATGTGCGAGAGGCACCAAATTTAGGCTTTTAGGGCAAAAATGTTCTCCAGGGGAGCATGCTCCCGGACACCCAGACTTTGTTTGGGTCCCCCCATCATAGTCTCAGAACATCCTGACAGACAAGAAATCACCCAGCAGTGTGTTCAGGGTGATAAAGGGTTTTGGGTCCTTCATTGAGTCAGATTCAAGTCAGTAAATGTGTTTGGCTGCACTGAGAATTTCATCTACAAACTTCTTTAATGTAAATATGTTGGTTGTTGTTTACACTACAGTTCATTTAAAATGTTTAAATAAAACATATTTTGGTTGAGGCATGGAGTGGAAAAATAACTAATTGAGTTGAAATAATTTGGTGAGCTTCGTCCTCCCAGTTCAAAAATCTCATCTGCGCCCCTGTTAACGTGGTACAACACATTCTTGAAAACTGATGGTGTCAACTAAAAACTGTTGAACTTGTTCTGGTAATTCAGCGCTCTACATCTCTGTATGCCCGTTACACAGAGGGAGCAGGTCTTGCTCAGGACAAAGAACACCAGTAGCAGTCTGTTCTCTTCTGGTGGTGGCATTAAAAAGCTGGAAACAAACCATCATTGACTTGGCTTTTAGTTCAGTTAACCCTTAATAGGGCACTCATTGAAGTACTTGCAAATTCCAGATTTCAACCCTAGAGAATAGTGGAGGATATTACATACAGCCAGAATGTGTAAAAAACATACAGTTTATGAGATTAAGGTGTCAAATCTACCAGAAAAAATGTGCAGGTTTATGAGATTTAAAGTGGTGAATCTGCGAGAAAAAACTTGTTTTTTCCCCCAGTTTTGTCTCGTAAATCTGCGAATTTTTTCCAGCAGATTTGCCACTTTAAATCTCTTAAATCTGCACATTTTTTCTTGTAGATTTGGCACTTCAATCTAATCAAACCCCCCGGTTTGTATTTTTATTTTTATTCATACTTGGCCTTTAAATTCCCTCATAGTCAAGTTCTCCTCGTACAAGTCCATGTGGTTCTACGACCAGACAGAGAGATATGGGGACCCCATTTTGATATCCACTAAAGTTACCAAATATAGTTCTTTGCCCGATAAAGGGTTAAACACAGAAAAATTGTAAGCCAAAAACAAGAAAGAAATGTAATAACTGCTACCTGGATTTTGTTAATTGGACCATTTTTCATCACATCACTTTAATTAACATTATTCCTTCCAACACACTTAGCATCCATTCAAACAGACCAAATAAAGAGAAACTCCCAGCAGTAGGACGACATATTGACACCGTCCTGGTCTCAGCTGGAGGCCTGTGAATAAACGGGACAGAGCAGTGGAGAGGTGCTGGCTCTGGCCCTTTTGGGCGTCTTGTCTTGGCTGTGAGGGTCTTTGGATGCCTCTTTTTGGTCAGTTGCCTCAGTGACAAAGTGGGCTCACCTTAAACAACAGAGGCCCAGGAGCCTTTCAGGGCCAATAGAGGCAGGACCTCAGGGGGCTGCTGCCCATGAAAGAGCACCAGCAGCCCTGCTGCACTCTGCAGGACTTCAGTAAACACTTCCAGCCTGAGTCACTAAAGCTGAGCAGCCAAGCAAAGTGCCGACTGCACATTAAGAGTTAAAGAGGTCAAATGGAGCTGAAGCATGACATGGAGCAGATAGATGGGGGAGGTTGTTGAAACATGAACCAGGTTTTTTTTTAATTTAGCTATTGTTGCATTTTAACATCGGAGAGTTTCGCACTTCTGACCAACAAAATATTAAAATACACAGTCTAAATGAAGCTTTTTCAGGAACACTGCGTCTCTGTGTTTATAAGTATAAATTCACTGTGCGCCTGCCAATGCAAATCACCTCTTTAGAACATTTATGTGGCCTATTGAGAGTGGAATTTAACTATATTTTTCGACAAAACTCTACAAATTTTTTTTTTACAGATTAAGAGCTCTGAGTTGCTACTGGAGAGTTTTAGTCAAACAGCTTACTGTAATATCAGCTACAGGTTCATTTAATTGCTGCAATGGAATATTTTCATTTGACTTGCAGATCTTTATGCCTGAACCAACAATACAGGGCCTTGAATTGAAGGCCCGAACATTCGACTAATTGAGGCCAAAGCCAAAGTTTTAAAATGTATTCAAAGAACACAAAAGAAAGTAAAATAAAATCTGCCAGTTGGCACCAGGAGCCGCTCCATCAACAAAGGCCTCCAATTCAAGCCCAAGTGAGCAAAACTGAGCTGAAGCGGAGAGCAGCGCTGCAGCGCCGCCGCTGCCTCTGCACACACTCCCATTCACACAGTTCAGCATTGTTCCTGCCTTTGTTCCAATACAGCTCCAACACAATGGTATTTAGTCATAACAAATGCAGCAAAAGTGTATAGTAAGCAGCAGGAGTTGAGAGTGTGCAACGTAGGCACTTTTACAATGATGAGTAAAATATTTGCCAAAAGATTTAGGAAGTGTGCACACTCTCTGTGCTGAAAAAATGAATGGAAAAATCCCAACTTTTTGTTGTTTGACTATGAAGAAATTCAGCCATAAACATATGGTGTGAGTAAAGCTATAGGATCTGCTGCAGCGAGCTGCTCTTCCTCAACGCTACATAGAACTGGCTCTGAACTCAATCCAGCCCACACAAAGATGCTGGCTTTATCACAGCATTATGTCTTAGCAAACTGCTATTAATGCAAAGTCTTTATCTTCTTTCCTCCCCAGGCTCTGGCATGCATGTGTCTTTATTTAGCAGATAAAAAATAGCCATAAACAAAAATTGCAGACTGTCAATATAAACACTGATAAAGATTAGAGCTGGGAGCAAATATAATAATAAGAGGCACTTTTAAGATATACTCGACACAGCAAAGCCCTCAGTGTACAGCTGCAGGCTTAGAGAAAGCAATTGCAGAAAGTTTTAAAAAAGCAATAGAATAATCTTATTCTGGAAGAAAGTAGATTTAACAATCAGAGCAGCGCAAAGAAAAATGAAGTGACTCGTGCTTATGAAATGCACTCTGATACATTTGTTAGAGATGGAAGGATAGGTGAGCTTTTCATTTGCTGCTTGTTACTCCAAGGGGACACGCTCCCCTTCTGCATGTCACTTTTCATGCCAATCTCGCTTGGCCAAGTCTTTCCAGGCAGCACATTTAATGTAATACACTGTGCATTATGCTTTCATAAACCTCTCAAACCACCCTGGAAAAACACAAGAGGAAAATAACAATTCTTGCTGCTATTTCTTTCTAATTGACAGGAAAAGCTACCCATTCATTCACACATTGCAAAGTAGGAAATCTCACTGAATTTTAGAATAAGAAGTTTATTTTATCATATAGGGTTGTGACTGATACATTTTATCAGACACTTCTCATTTTTCAGCCACATCAGCAATGCAAGGTTTAATTTTTCCAACATTTCTTTTAACCTAAGATATGAATTACTTAAGAGCACACGTGTATATGAAATATATTATTTTTTATCATTTTAATTTTCCTGATGCTTTTTTGAATGAATTTAAAGCATTCCAACAACAAAAACCATTACAAAGCCAACCTGATTCATCAGATTTATCCACTGATGTGTTTTAAATAAAAAGCGTGTTTTTGGATACATTCACTGTTGGTTTGTTTTTTCATGGAATTTGATGAGAAAAAAATTAATAGAGAAAAACACCAGACCTATCCTTAAATTGTGATTTGCTGATTATTTCAGTCACAAATGTCTGTAGGTTAGGGCTGGGCAATATATCAATATAAAAGATATATCGATATGATATGGAATTAGATCATATCGCATATATCGACATAGTTAATTTTTTTTCTTTCTTTATATATAAATGCTGCCCTTACTAGGGTTTGTCATATTTAGTTCTTTTTCAATGTTCGTTATTCTTTTGTCATATAAATATATTTATTGCAGAAAAAATTGGCCTATTTTACTTCATAGGCTGTTTTTATTTAAGATTTTTTTTTTATTTAAATATGCACATTATGGAGCTTTGATTTTTTTCTAAAAAGGTTCTCCTGTTGTTATACAATATTTATGTGCACTTAAATAAACGGTTTTAATAAAACTACTTGTGACATGTCATATTTGACTTCGACTTTGACTGAACATTTGCTCTCACTTTGCGATAAAAATATTGTTATATATATCGTATAGCGACCTTCAGTGTAAATATATCGGGATATGACTTTTGGTTCCTGTCGCCCAGCCCTACTGGAGGTTCAGTTACAACTGTCTCATGTGGTCTGTTCCCTGAACGCCTCATACAAAACACACACTGTGTTTCTATTTGACTTTAGCAACATGTGAGGCATGTTAACTGTGCAGTTCTTCTGGCTGAAGGGTGGATGCTTAAATCAGTGCAGTATTTTTTATATTATTAATATTAAATATTGAATGATAAACACTGCTGTTTGAAGCTGAGTGATGCCTTCACTGGGCATCACATCTCAGTTGGTGTAGGGGCAAGAAAATGTATTTTTTTCTGCAAATTTTGGTTCTAGTCAGGTGATAGAAACTGGACTCTACCAGTTTTTTGTTTGTTATTTTAACCCTCCTGTTATGTTCCTTTCTCAGGAACAGCGATAATGTTCCGGGGTTCATTTGAGCTGGGGCATGTTAATCATCCAAAAGTGTCAGAAACCAAGAAATCCCAATAAACATTGTTTATATTTCATTAATAACTCCATTAATAACAATTTCAATCAATATTTAGTGTGATATTGTTCTTTACCTCTCACAGATCAGGTTCAAAGAGGATAATTCATTCACGTTCAAAAAAGTTTTTAGTTTTAAAAAATGCATGTTAAAACTTTTTTTATGTACATTGGAAAGACCGACACATAAAATACAATGGTTTTATATGACATTGAGTTTTTGAAAATATTATTTTACATTTTTTACATTTTTCTTTTATGGAGTGATGTTGATAAATTAACACTAGTCAGCTCTTCTCTTCAGAATCAGTTTGACCGTTAAACAGGATCTATGTAATATAAACATGCAAATATGGGAAATCAACCATTTTGGTTTTAGCTGATATCTAGACATTTTCCATGTTTTTTTCTTGATAATAACCAAAATCATTATCAAGAAAACCATGGAAAATGTCTAGAAATCAGCTATTTTTGTTGTTATCATTATATTTGTCCAAACAAATCTAACTTTAGTTGTACCAGGCATTAAATGAACAAGAAAGCAAGGAGAAAAAAAGGGTGGTCTAATATTTTTTTCCAGGACTGTATTCATGGTCGCCAGAGAATTTAAACCTTAAATTTTAAATGACACCATGCCCCTCCCTGTTGACTCCAAGTATAAAGTGCTATTTAAACTTTACATGACGTTCCATGGAGTCTTTATGAATGTTTAAACATAAAGCGTCATTATCCAATCATTTTTACTCGGGTCCCCATCAGGATGAGGGAGGGGCGATGTCGACCAGATGAGCATCAGGTGGAAGATAATATCTGCAGCTCAAGTCTTACATAAGAAATTATTTGAGATGTCAAAAAAAAAAAACGTTAATTAAAATATGAATTAGTCTGAACAGATTCTCGTTGTGTGACAGCCCTAGTGTGCACCTTTATTTGCACTCACAAAATCAGTCTGTGCACCATTAAATAAATTCAAATTTTCACTTTTTGTGACGTCATCGTCCATCAGCCCAACCGGAACCAGGACCCCTCCTGCTTCATCATCAGCAATCACAAAAGGAGTTCCCCTAGTTATACAGCACTGTCTGGTGCTCCAAGACTCTGCACAATCCAAACTAGGAGATTTATAGCAAGTAGCCGACCTCTCACCTGACAAAGCTTTCACTGTGGCTGGGGTTTCATTAGGCAAACATCAAAAAGACACAGCACCAAATGTATCACCCCTGACTGCTGGGGGAATTCAAGATATTCCCTCAGACTCTTAGAGTATGTTGTCAAGGAACATTGTCACATATGGCACACAGAAAGACCACCAGGCCTGCAGAGTACAGTCAGGGGGAACTCTGCAGCCTGCAGGACCAGCAGGCCAATCATTCTAACTGACACCAAGCTAGTGATGGAAATGTCACTTTAACCCTCTATGGTACGCACTATGATGCCAGTTTTTTTTGTCTTAAAATAGACTAAATAAACATAATTTGAAGAAATGTTATTTATTTTAAATTGGGTTTGGGTTTGGGTTTGTTGCCTGTAGGCAACATTGTACCATAACGGTTCACAAGTGAAAAAGAAAGTTTTTGAAATTAATTTGAACATAATTTATTTAATAAACATGTCAAAGATTCAGTAGCTTCAACAGGGAACAATACAAAACATTTTAAATTTAAAAACATTATAAAAGGAACTTTTTTAACCGGTTTCCTGTCTGAATTTTGCCTGTAGGAAACATTGTACCATTGAAGCTTTACTCACCTATCAGTAGGAATATTTTTTTTTTCAGATGGAAAAGGGCCAGGAAATGACGTTTGAGTGATTTTTTGTGGCGCAAATTGGCAAAGCTGTTTCCTTTGGAAAAGTCTGCTAAATAGTGTTTCAATATGGCCTCCTGGAGGTCATGTGACAAATTAAAGCATTGCTATTGGTTCCCTAGACTCTTCCCTCTTTTTTAAAGTATCCCATCACTCAAATAGATGCATTGTAGAAATTTGACCATAGAGGGTTAAACCAAAACTCTTAATTAACTTCAGAATTTTTTGGATACAACAACCTTTCAAAAGACACATTCATTATTTTTTCACCAAATGAATTAAACCATTGAACCATTTCAACATTTTGCTAAATGCAGTTCAGAAAACAGCATCTACAGCACACGTTATAGTATCTTGTCTCGAGCTGTTATTTTAGCATAAAGCCACCTGCTGCTCTGATTGGCTGTGGGAGGCATACCATTTTACTCCCTTTACTTCCTTTACATCCACACAGCAGTAAAACTGTGTAGTGAGTGGACCACATCGAACCCTCCCACTGCAGATGTACATTCATTCAGAGCAGGAGCATTTGAAATGCCGATCAGCTCGGCAGCGCAGAGGAGAAGCTTTCCTTTCAGCGTTTTGCTGTTGTCTAGCTCAATCGTGTCACTTTGAAGGAGTCTATTCAGAGGTATTCATGCATCTGCCTTCAGGCCACAATGGCCGCCACTTTATAAACTGTCAGCCTGCTTGCCACAAGCCTTTGGTTCGTATTGTTTCCTTTTCTTTAATAAACTTGGAGGAGTTCATCAACTCCTTCAATGGCAAATGCACAAAATAACCGACGGGCCTCCGAGTCCATTTCACTTTTTTTCTCCTTTTTTTCTTGTTAGCAACTGTTTGTGTATGAGCAGACTCACATTGTGTCCACGGCTGTGGCAGCCTTAATGGGGCTAAAAATGCTCAACAATGCTGACTTTAAGGCCAGCATCTGTGAGAAGATAAATTCTTCATAGCAAGCCTTATTTTCAGTTTGAGATATAATATAATCTGATCACATAATCCTCCCTGAGGGTACCACTGCCTTCCTTTCAGAGACACATCATTTTGATTTGGACAAATTAATTGATTTTTAAGGTGCCTTAATTATTTAGAAATTTAAAAGATTATGTTGTGTTGAGACAAAAGCTTGCTTTACATGATTTTATTTGGAAATACAAAATTTGCAGTATTTCAAACATGCAGATTTGAACATGATGTTCAGGCATATTGTCACCCATGGCTCCATTTCACTGGCATTATCCTGCAGTGGGTTTTAATCTGTGCAACTATGCAATATGGATTGTTTAGTAGGGGTAGACCGATCCGACTGGCTTTGGGTGTGAGTCGATATCTGATTTGCAGTCTTTAATCACTGGGAGCTTCTTTTACATAGAAGGTAATATGAGGCTTGACTTAAAAACTGAAGCGTAAACCTTTTAAATGTAGTCCATTCATGTGAGTCATGGCCAGATTATCTCATGTTAGTATTGTGCATCCCTATTGTTTGGTCCAAAACACAAATAATTCTAATTGACTGTGGTTATTAACACAAACATATTTGCTTTAATTTAACAGAAATAATGATATTTTGAAAAATGAATTAAAAAATCTTCAAAATCGAGGATGCACACCTTCGTGTCATATGCAAGACACATATGAAATCTACAGTCAGTCTGACTAACAGACAGAGATATGAACTAGACACACACACACACACACACACACACACACACACACAGACTTCTTGTGATATGTCTTGTTTTTATAGATTCCTGTAGTCAGAATACTACTAATTAAACGGTGATTCTAACAGAATAAAGCTATTTCAATTTTGTATTTTAAATATGTAATCCAATTACTCTCCAATCCTGGTCAACTCAACAACACTAAACCACAGAAACTGAACAGATGAGACATTCCAGGACAGACAGTCTGTCTCTGTAGGATTAAATAATGAGAACATGATTTAAATATGTTTGCATTGTAGTAGATCAAATGGCTATCCAGCTCAGTTCTAACCAACAGAGGGCCGGATGAATGCAGATGTTTCTCAGATTGATTCCCAAATTCCGTAAAATGGAAACATTATGGCCGTTCAGTTCAGGCAGGTATATTAGATGTATTTGTAGCTACAAACACTACCGCTCGAAAGTTTGGGGTTACTTAGAAATGTCCTTATTTTTGGAGGAAAAACATTTTTTTTTTATTAAAATCACAGACATACAGTGTAGACATTGTTAATGTGGTAAATGACTATTAAAGCTGGAAACGGCTGATTTTCTTATGTAATGTCTATTATATATTGTCCTGTGTTCCAGTGGCACATTGTGTTAATCCACATTTATAGTGTTGAAGGCTGATAGATCATTAAAACACCTGAGAATCATGTTAGCACAGCTGGAAACTGTAATAAAATGATCCTTTAGTATCTAGAGGTAAAGTTGGAGATTTGTACAGGTTAAAATTATTATTTCTGCCGTTGTCAATGTCTTTACTATATTTTCGATTCATTTTGTAACTCATTTCATGCTTAAAACAGTTTGCTTTCATGGAAAACAACAGACATTTTCTGGGTGACCCCAAACTTTTGAGCGCTCGTGTACACAACACCTGGCCTTAAAAAAAATATATATATGAAAACTGAACCTGTAAGAAAAACTGATACTGATCACACTCTGAAAACTAAATCTAAAATGAAATTGAAATTCTGAAAATGTAACAGTAATATTACCTTGCCAAACACTGTTATGTTGTGTTAGATTTGACATGTTAGACAGCGCTCTCCTCAAAACAGCAAATGACAGAAAATGTTTTTTTCCCACAAACTTCAAGACTCTTCAACAAGCAGCACTGAGTTATTATAGGACGTCAAGACAATTATTGGAAATATTCATCATATACAGGTACATTTCAAAAAATTGAATATCATGAAAACGTTCAATATTTTTTGTCAGTCATTTCAGAAAGTAAAACTTATATTATATAGATTAATTACACATAGAGTGAAATATGTCAAGCCTGTTTTTCTTGTAATTTTGATGATTCTGGCTTAGAGATAATGAAAACACAAAACTCAGCGTCTCAGAAAATTAGAATATTATATGAGATCAATTAAAAAAAGGATATTTTAAACACAAATGTCAGGCTTCTGAAAAGTATCTTCATTTCTATACATCAATACTTGGTTGGGCTCCTTTTGAATCATGAATTAGTGCATTAATACTTGGTGGCATGGAGGAGATCAGCCTACAGCACCATGTTGCTTTTATAGCAGCCTTCAGCTCATCTGGTGTCTCTCACCTTCCTCTTGACAACAGCCCATAGACTCCTATGGGCTTCAGGTCAGCCCAGTTATGTGGCCAGTCCAGCCCAGTCACACCATGGTTACTGAAGCAGCTTTTGGTACCTTTACCAGTGTGGGCAGGTGCCAAGTCCTGCTGGAGAATGAAAGCAGCATCTCCTGGGAGCTTGTGGAAGCATGGAGACTCTAAAATGTCCTGCTAGATGGCTGCTATGTTGACTGTGGACTTCAGAAAACACAGTGGAGCAACAGCAGCAGAGGACATGGCCCCAAACCACCACTGACCCAGGACCAGCACATTACACTCACCAGCAATATTATAATTTTATACTGACACACTGAGTTTTGGGTTTTCATTCTCTCTAAGCCAGAATCATCAAAATTACAAGAAAAACAGGCTTGAAATATTTCACTCTACGCGTAATGAATCTATATAATGTATGAGTTTCACTTTCTGAAATGATTGACAAAAAATATTGAATGTTTTCATGATATTCTAATTTTTTTAGATGTACCTGTATTTATTCCTTGAAGCATGTAGAGCAGGCAGGTCTTTGCAGCCCTGAGTCATGTGTGCAGCTTCATTCCTGTATCGTCCCCAACAAAAAGACACCTGGGCTTACACTACATTAATGCATCACAGTTTTATAATTGCACTCTTGCAAAAAAAATTGTATTACTGCCATGCTTACATATTTCTCTGACCTAGTTAACATCACATTACATTTTCACTTTATACCTCTATGTTTGTATCCTATACAAATCTATATAATATATGAGTTTCACTTTCTGAAATGATTGACAAAAAATATTGAATGTTTTCATGAAATTCAGATTTTTTGAGATGTACCTGTATAACTCAACAGCAGCCAGGTCTAATTAAACATGCAACATAAAATACAATTCAATAACAATGCGTTTTGCCATCAGCTGTGACATAATCACATGTGATAAATGGGCTCAGAGTGTGTGGTCCTGGTGTGTCTCCAGTGTGAACAATGCTCAGCTCCCATCAAGAGAAACTGTTAAATATGGGCCTCAAATCATTTTAATGCAGTGACGGAGAAATGGCCATTAATCCATTTTCATACCTTTGAGTAGCGTGAATATTTACTCTCACCCCCCCTCCCAACAAAATTGCCATGCCTTTATGCCCCAGTAATCTCTGTATATTTAAGGTCATTTTCTAGCCAATTACATTGGATGGTTGCACTTGGTGAATGTGATTGATGGAGAAATCCATGAATAAGCCATCTAATAGATCCACACACACAGCCCTCTGTATGGAAATTTCAAATAGGATTTTAGAGATGCGTTTAGTTAAATAATTCCTTCAAACACTCATAATATGAACACTTGAGTTTTATTTTCACTCAGTCTCAACAGTCATGTTTGGTCAATTCATTTTCAGAAGTAAATAAAAAAAACAGCTTATGATTGGATTTAAGAAAGATATGCAACAAGCAGCCAAAATGCTATATCAAATCATCATTGAATTTTAAAATCAACATGTACAATAAAATACAATACAATCATGGAAAAAAATGATTAGACCACCCTTGTTTCTTCAGTTTCTTGTTAATTTTAATGTCTGGTACAACTAAAGGTTCATTTGTTTGGACAGATATAATGACACAAAAAATAGCTGATAAGAGTTTAATTTAAGAGCTGATATCTAGACATTTTCCATGGTTTTATTGATAATTACCAAAAATCATTATCCAGAAAACCATGGAAAATGTCTAGATATCATCTCGTAAATTAATATCGTATGATCTATTTTTGTTGTTATCATTATATTTGTCCAAACAAATGAACCTTTAGTTGTACCAGGCATTAAAATGAACAAGACTCCGAAGAAACAAGGGTGGTCTAATCCTTTTTTTCCATGATTGTATTGTATTTTATTGTACATGTTGATTTTAAAATTCAATGATAATTTGATATAGCATTTTGGCTGCTTAAAGAAGAATATTTCTTTTGTACCTAATATTATCTATATTTATCAGGTCCATAACTATGGGACACTGTAGTCATGTCGTCTGTATTTGCTCAGAATCAAGCATCATGTGGTAGATTATAACAATATGCAGATGATCTTTATTTAATCTAAGTGACGGATACTTTCTTTTGATGTGTTAAAATTAAAGACATTGTCTTCTCAAATAGCTCTGTATTTTAGCAGTGATGGTGCAGCTGGCTGTGAGGAGCTCTGTGCCTCTCGTCTTTAGCTGGACAGATTAAAGCAGCCGTCCTCCAAATCCACATCCTGACACAGAGCAGCTAACAAACCAGTCAAACACAGCACCACATGTTCACCCATTAAAACATTTTCCCTGTAGAACTTGCCTTTTATTCATTAAAACAAAAAAATTAAAAAAGAGTGAAATGTAAAAATGACTTCTTCACTCCATCAATTGATAATATTCTTGATTATATAATCCTTCTACTCCAGTCACTGTAAATAAAGATGTATGTGCATGAACAATAACTGATAAAAACGTATTTATCTGTAGAATAACAGCGTGCATAATGCTCATTGAATAGCACAGCTGCATTACATGAGCAGTCCAACTCTGGGGATTCTCTACAACACACACCAAACAAACTGTTGACATTTTATTAATTTGTTGTTGCATATTGTTTGTGCTATGTCTTGTGTCTTCTCTCTTTGCATTGTCTTGTGTGTATCTGTTGCAGGAGGCTGTTAACGGGATGCCCGAGGCCTCTGACTGCCCTCAACCCTGTTTTGCCTGTTTGCTCTTTGTGCAGCGCTCCTCTTTTGTTGGCTGATCAGCTCCCCATTGGGCCACCAGACAAGATTCTTGGCATTTGTCGGCAAAATGAAAGGAGGATTAAGGGATGGCTACTGAACACTCCATGGCAAAGAAGTGGGCTGCTTTCTGCCTATTCAAAGCCCCTCTCAGTTCAGCAGCTCTCCTTTATATATATTGGTTTTCTCAAAGACAGCACTGAGAAGTCCAAAGTGCTACAAGAAATAAAGGAAAATCAACAAGTAGGTCAGTCCCGACAAAAATGCTAATGGCAGTTGAAAAAGAGGCGAGGCCGAACAAATAGCTGCATTCTACCTTCTTCTGATCGAACATCAAGTCATTTATTAGATTAATGTATTAATTATTTAACTGATTGACCTTTAAAATATCACAAACATTCACAAATGCCCATCAATGTGATGGGGTCAAATTAATTAATTTGTTTGATTGATTAGTAGGAGGGAATAGGGAAAGCAGCCAATTGTCACATGCATGCAAATGTTTTTATTTTTTATTAAATTAATTAAAGATGGTTGATTATGAAAACTGGCCTATTTATTTTATATAGGTATGTGTTTTTAAGAGTGTATGGATGATTCTACTGTTATTGGGTTGAAGACATTTTTTTTATATTTTACACCTAAACATTATTGTTATTATTATTATTATTATTATTATTATTATTATTATTATTATAAAATGTATTCTATTTATATTTTATATTGTGTATTAAATACTCAGTAAAATGACAATAACGTGAATCTTGAATTATTGTTATTATTATTATTATTATACAATGTATTCTATTTATATTTTGTATTGTGTATTAAAATACTCAGTAAAATGACAATAACGTGAATCTTGAATTGTTATTATTATTATTATTATTATTATCATCATCATCACCATCTTTCAGGATAAATGTGCTGGTAGAGCTGGGCATAGATACAGTATGATCATTAAAGTGTTATGACTGAAGCATGTGTGTGTTTAATGATGCTTTAGGGTTTGTTTTTTTTCTCATGTTATGTATGACATTAGCTTGATTATTTGACCTGTGACTTTGTATAATTTTACCAAATTGCAATACATCTTGATACTGGATAAAAAAATCCTTATTAAAATCACAATGCATAGGTCTATATTTAACAACACCATTTCATGTGAGAAACCGACATGGGACGTGTTCCAATATGAAAGCTGCATGTTACTTTTAGTATAGATTATTTTCCATATTTAAGTAAACCTAAATCCTAACATATAGAATATTAATTGATGGCCTTATTAAGTGTGACATTATTCAATTTGTATCTCCTGAAGTAATGTTAAAATTGCGTTTTCTGACAAATAAAGCGTTCTACCTTCCATGTTCTTGCTATTTCTTCATTCTGTATATGCTCTAATGCTTCATCCTGCACTGAGCTGCCACAGTGACCCAGTTTCCCCCTGGGGATCAAAGTGTGATCTTCTAATGCGTCCCTGCCAACCCTTCACCCCTTCATTTGACATAAGGAGAGGGAGACTTTGACAGAGGAAGTTTGGACTAAAGTGAGGAAATATTCAACAATAACAAACACAACGGGGACATTCAGGCCCTTTAATATATTAAATGTGTTTGTGGTGCTGAGGAGGAATAGCAATAACAATATGGATAAAGCAACCCCACTGTGATATGCCCATTTTATGTGAAAATCTGAACTCATTAGTTGCTCAAAGTATGAACAGGCCTGTCACCGTAACACATTTTTTTCGCCGATATATTTTCCAAGAAACTATCACGATAACCAATAGTATTGTTGATATCATTTTAGGACCATTTTATGCCATTGATGTATTGAAATTAGAGCATAATACTTCAAAACAACCTTCTCATCAGCAATTATTTTTTTAAATCTCAAGAATATTAAACATTGGAATTGAATTGTGGAAAAGAAATATTAAAGTATCCTAGATAAATAAAACATAAATAATTAAACTACAATCAAAACAAAGAAAATAGACTCTCAGGCTCTGTTAACAAAAAATGCACTGAGATAAATATTTTTTATTATATTATTTTATATTACAAATAACATATAAACAGCTAGAATGGCTGCTTGGGAAAGGTTTTAACCTATCCTAACAAACATTTGCACTATACACAACACAAAAAAGAACACTGTAAACAATTGTCTTTAAATTAACAGTAAATACTGTCAGCAGGGTTTCCAGCATTCTACTGTTAATGTTACAGTTCCTCTACTGTTATCTACTTTACACTATGGTACTGTGATAAAACCACATACTGAATCACAGTAAAATCCTGCATTTCATTGATTTTTACAGTAGGCTAAAACACAGTATAGTGCTGAAGCTAGTTGCAATATTGTTGCAGTAAACAATGTAGTCATTTTTTGTAAATAGAGCATATTACTGTCTGAAAGCCAATTACTATGAATTAAGTGCTGTCTTCACTGTAACCTCAGTTATTTTAATAAACCATACACTGAATGAGTTAGTTAAATAAAATACAGCCATTAAAATGTGGACAAGAAGAGACTTAGAAAATATCATATATATATATTTGCATTGTTTTCTACAGTATAATACCTTTTTAATGGAAAACAGTATGTTACTGTCACAATCTGGCTGTTTTCTTACAGTAATCTGTTACAGTGTATGTAAACGACGATATATTGAGTCCAGAAAAAACTATGGTGTCCATTTAATATATTGAACGATAAGTCAATACAGTAATTATGGTAACAGGCCTGAGTATTAACAGAATGATTTGGGTCCAGGAGGAGGATGTGTGGCTGGGGGAGGAGGGCTCACAGGTTCTGTCTCATGTGGTAAACGGGCTTTAATTAACAGACAGGCAGGCCTGTAGCAGCGCCAGCACCAGCTAACATGATGAACTCTCTTTGTGGCGGCGTCACCGCAAATGTTTCTGATAAGCAGAAGCAGCAGAGGATCAAAGCCTCGAAGCTGTTCACTTTGCTCTGCTCTGAGAGTGAAACACAGGGGCTGAGACGTGTCCGCCTCCGGTCAGCACGCCACCACGGCCCGGCCTCGCCGCTCGCCACCGTCACTGACACACACACACACACACACACACACACACACACACACACACACACACACACACACACCTCCCTTCATGGACTCATAAGTCACTGCTTTTACTACTGTTTATGCACACAGTATTCCTAGGGGAACATTATTTTACAGTCATTCCACAGAAACCATTTCTTAAGGCTGATTCTCCCCAAAAGAGAGAAAAATCACATTCACTAAAGCTGAAACCTGCTGAGTCTGTCTGATGGAGCACTCACAACATGATCTGAAGACATTATTCATTTTAGGGGTGGAGAAGGAATTTGTTTTGTGATGGACTGGCTTTTCTTTGTTTTAAGGAGGAACTGACTGCAATTATTTTGATCTCTTGAATACTTATTAGTTGTAAAAACATGATTAATGATAACCAGATAAATAAACTAATTAATTAATTTTCTATTTTCTAAAGCATTTATACCAAGCTGTCTATGCCTTTGATATTTCTAACTGCGTTTCTAAGTATCTTGATTTGTCTGTTATGTTTTTACTGTTTTTCCACAAAAAAAAACAAAAAAAAATAGCCTAAGGTATTATAATATAAAACCACATTGAGTGTGAGTATTTTATCCAGATCACCCACTCTGGGTGTTTAAAATAGTTTAAAAATAAATTTTAATGATGTCATTGTTTGGATCACATAATATATTTATTTTCATCTTTTAAATTAATGTAGGACTGCAATTTAAAAACGATATTAAATACACATTCATCATTTGCATTATAATTTGTTTAGTTCTAAGACAAACATCAATTTGCAGTTTTGTGTGTGATGACTTCAAACTGTCACACAGTGCAAAAACCTTAAAGAGAGAAAAGTAGATTATAATAGGAGATGAGAGCATTTCAACAGAGTTATTACTGTTGATACTATTCCTCTGTGTTGCATGGCTTCCATCCCCCTTGTCTATTTTTTTCAATATGTCTCCTAAAAATGTGAGTTTTTGGTGCGAGGCAGCGGGGGAGAAAGGGGAGGTTAATCCCAGTTTAATACACTGATGCTCAGCCCAGGACCTAGTCTGTGATGATTGTGTTATCTCCAGCCAACATTTGGGTCTCCATCAATTTCAACCCGGCAAAATAGCTGGGAGAAAGTGCAGATGGAGTGGAGTAAGTGTGGATGCCCGGGGAAAAGTGTTAATAATAGCTGCAATAGAACTTCTACAGCCTCTCTCTCTGTAAAGCTGCCTGTCGTCACTTTCACTGGATTTGTTTGAAGTGCTCTCTCCATCCTCACTGTCAACCTTTTTCTTTCAACCAGGCTTATTCTGGACTCCAGAATTTACACTGTTTCTTTCCTCTTACAGTGGGTTATGCATATCTCTGGGAAACAGCATCTAAAGTAGATGAAAAGAGTGTGCATCATCTATCACACCTGCTCCTATAAATCATTTTCCTACTATACAATTTTTTTGTAACATGTTTATTTTGCAAACTACCATACATATCTACATTGCATTAATCTGCTTGATAGGTCTATATTTCCAGTGTTTCATATGTATCGTTTCCAAATATAAATAGATATTGTAACAGAATATAATTAAGTTTTACAGCCATATTTTGTCACACAGTATATTTTTGTAGAGATAAAATATTATACATATAGGCATGTGCTGTTAAGTGTGAATGGATGTGGAGTCATTTGATAGAAAACATGCAGATTGAGGAACAGAAAAGCATGCTTCCCTAATCATAAATGGGTTCATGAGAGACTGAATTATACATTTAATTAAATACTTACATTTATATATTTAATTTTGTGACTGGTTTAACAGAAACAAAGCTGACTGATTTGCATGTACTTTACTTCCAACTGTATAGGCTAGCATATCATGTGTCATGTGTAGCTTATCTGATGCAAAATTAAAAACATAAATAGTAGTTTCTCACACACAGTCACACCTCTTTCATTCAGCCAAAATACACCCCGACTCTCCTTGAGATTCTGCCAACATGCCACTAAAAACAATCTCATAAAAGCGAATGAAATGAATATTTAAAAATACAATCTAAACAACACGAAAGGAAACCTTAAAATCTCATGAATTTGCGCCGCGGGCACCACACCACGAAGTGAGCCACTGAAAGATGAAAGTGAAAAGAAATAAAAGGCTCAATTTAATCTGCTTTAAAGCTCTTCAACAGAATGCATGTGCCTGGAACTGTGAGAGTGAGGGCTGATAGGGGATAAATATATTTCTTACCATGCCTTGGAGCTATTACACCCCTCTCCAACACAGACCCCTATTCAACACACACCGGTTTCATTACCAGCTGTAATAGGCTAAGTCTTCAAATGATTAAATGCCAGGCCCGGATGACAGAGAGACACAAGCTAGGCTGATCTTCTGAAGAACAGTTTGAAAAAAAACCTGTCACCATTCGTACCAGTGGTCAGGCCTTAATCTAATGAAGGACGCAGGTTATTCTACAGTGAGGACTAGACCTGCAAGTTATCACACAAAAAACACACACAAAAAACAAAATAAAAGCTGTATTAACTGATTGAAACTTCTGTAATATACACAAATACATATTCATATTTATGAGCTGCTAAATGTGTCTTAATTTTATGATAGAGATGTGAGAGAAATTTAGGCCTACCTTAAATTCCATCTTAATCATTAATGCTAAAAATATATTATTATTATTATTATTATTATTATTATTATTATTATTATTATTATTATTCCTATCAGCCTATGAGCGTTTTGCTATTTACGAGTGTTAAGCTAAATTATAAATATAGATATAATTTTAAAATAGAAATTACCATAACAACAACAAAAAAAGCTACAAATGTTCCTTCCTGGTGGCATTCAGTTTCCTGAACTGAATAATTTATTTTAGGCTATAATCTTATATTTTCCCGTCATTTTGTCAAACATTTGGCTTGGTGTCGCTACCTAAACTTTTTTTTTTTTTCCTCCGGTGAACTTTAGGCGCTGTGAGGCCCCTGGCTCCTGGCCCCTGGCTCCTGCTCTGTAATTGATATTGACTGGCACATCGGTCATCTGTCAGCATCGCTTTCAAGGAGCGTTTATCAGCGCCACGGGAGCCGAACCACCGCGCCCCGTCATAAATAATGGAGGGCCGCTGAGTCTACTGGGAGCAGAGCTTAGAGAGACCCGGAGCGACTAAACGCCGTTTAGGCCTAATTTGTAGCGTAGACAGCAGTCCAACCTGCAGCTGTCCACGCTCCGTGGGCTGCCTGTGTGTGTCTGGGCCTACCTTTGTCGCCGAGGATGCCGTCGATGCTGTGTTTGGTTTTCTTTTCTCCGTCTTCATCCTTTTTCTCACACTCGTCCTCATCGTCCTTTTTTCCAAATCGAGCTCGTAGTACGCGGCTGATGGAGCTCACTGCGGAGTGACGGCATCACTTTATTAGGCTATTATTAAAATAATAATAATAATAATAATAATAATAGGCTACAAGCTATAAGAACAATAAAAATAATTCGCCTATAATAGGTCTCAATTTTCCACATTGTGTTTTGTATTCATTTGAATCGGAAAACAGCGGAGAATGAGAGATTTAATGAAACGCGGCTTACCAGAGGAGGCCTCACCTGAAGGGACTGTGCTTCTGTCACACACCCCGTCCTTCAGCAGCTTGTCCCGGATCTCCCAGCTGAACATGCCGGGGTTGTCCCGCTTGTACTCCTCTATCCGCTTCTCCACGTCCGGCGTGGCCACCTGCTGCAGGTGGGACGGAGAGACACGGGGACACAACGGAGCTGTTAGTCGGCCTGAAGGCTGCAGGCAGGACATGCAACACCCTAAACGCGTTTAAAATCTTCTAGCGATCTTATTCTCTTCGTGCACAAGTTCAATTGTTGCTTTCTGTCCTTCTGCTCTAGAGTTGGTAAAAAGGCATTTGTTTAGGCCTACTCTGCACCTTATGCTGGAATATGCTCCAGAAAGACTGGAAACTAACTGACTTCATTTCTCCAAACTGAGAGTTATTGAGGCCAATTCCACTGTATGCACTTGTTTCTCACGCGTTTAAGGTCTGTGTCTTATGTAAATAGGCTATGTAACTGTATTTAGTGTTTGCTGCCTCTTGTCCAGGGCTCCCTTGAAAAAAGAGGTTCTTAATCTCAATGGGATATTTCCTGGTTAAATAAAGGTTAAATTTAAAAAAAGAAGAGAAGAATAGGCCAAGGCCTCAGTAAATATCGGCTAAAATAAATAGGCCCAAATAAGCTTACAGAAATTACAATTCACATTTAATTGATCATGTATCATTGGGCTATTGTTATTATCATTATCATTATTATTGTTATTATAATAATAATAATAATAATTATTATTATTATTATTATTATTATTATTATTATTGTTGTTGTTGTTGTTGTTGTTGTTGTTGTTGTCGTTGTTGTTGTTGTTGTTGTTGTTGTTGTTATCTGGCCCTCCTCACCCTGGGCTTGCTGCCTCCTATGGCTCCGGGCCGGATGGAGCCGGTCTCCTGGTAGCGGCAGAGGATCTTGGAGACGCAGCCGTGGGAGACCCGCAGCTGTCGGGAGATGACGCAGGGCCGGATCCCGTGGTGGGCCATCTCCACGATCTTGTGTCGGATGTGGTTGGGCAGCGGCCGGCCGTTGATGAAGACCCCTCCGAGCTGGTTGACCCGTCCCTGGCCCAGAGGAGTGGACACTACGGGCGACACAAGGTCACACTCATGAGACGGAAAAAGGAAAATATTGTTTCCTCTGAGTTCACCTGGCTTAGGCCTAGCGAGGTTATTTAATGGGTTATTCACTCCTAATCAGTTCTGAATTATAGAAACAAATGGAAATTTTCGTTCACACATTTTCATTAACGGAGGACACTTCACATTTCCATCCCACCCTGAAGAGGTGAAGAGCCCCTTCTGTCCGTCATTATTCCCCGTCACGTTTCCTAATATGATGTAATCCTCTCCTCTCCTTGTTGATTTGATTTCCAGGCAGGACACTTAAAGAAAACACATCATTTTGGTATAGACGCTCTCTAGGTTTCCCTTGACATTTATAACTACTCATTTTAAAATATTTGCCATAATGGCCTATGTATTATTAATAAACTCACGGTCTGTTTTTGCCAACTAAAATTATATTATAACATCTTAAGACAATTTCTCTGCGTGGGAAAAAAAAGCTGTTTTGCGATTTATTAACGGTTAAAATAAATAGGCCTACATAAAAATGTGAAAGTAGCCCAGACTGCTGTAGATTAGTCAGGAGCTGCTGTCAAGTTAAATGTTTTATTTTGAAATTGAGCTCTCAAGTTTTCAGTGTCCTCATAAAGCATAAGAGGCCTGTGAGGCTGCTCCGGGTCCAGGCTGCTCCGGGATGAAGCCTACCTTCCAGAGGGAAGCCGGTGCGGGGATAGTTCTGTCCGGGAGCCGGGCGCATCATCCGCGGTACCGTTCCTGGCATAGATGACATTGTACCATTAAAAAAAAAGATGCAAAATGCAAACAAAAGTAAAAAGACGGAGACGTTTTAGATGTCCAGTTCAAGTGTAGACTTGTTGGTCACACGTGTTTGTGCAGGTGGAGATGTGTGACGGATCCAGAGTGTCTGCATGAAGCAGCAGCAGCTGGTCTGGAGCAGGCTGGCCGACTGGGGTAGCGCTGTGTGTGGAGCGGCGGGCGTCCTTACACTGTTAATGTGTCTCTGACAGGAGTTTATTTAACCGGTGGGAACGGTGGACTACTTTCAGGGTCTCCCGGACTAGTCTGGACCAGGCGGGCTCGGGAGGAGGGGGGCCGGGAGAGAGCACCGATAGGTTCCTGGAGCTTTGTCTTTTTTTCCAAGAGAGAAAAGCTCCAACAAGTTTCAGCAGCCAATAGGAGAGGAGGGATAAAGATGCACACACACACACACACACACACACACACACACACACACATCACAGCCTACACGATCCACTCACACTGGAGCTCTGTACATTAGCTACACGGGAAGGGCACAAAAACTTGTCACCAGTCAAATATAACGCAATCTATTGCAATAAGTGCAATAAACAGCTGCAGGATGTTGATCAGTGAGACTGTTGCATTTCTTTATGCATATTATCTACAGCTGGAGGTAAACAAAACTACTCACAATAAGGCAGTTCAACGCAATACAATACAAACAACGACACTGATACAGCACATCTAATAAAACACTTTGATTGACTCGCTGCATTTTGTCTGACAGCTACATATTTCTGTCTAGCACTCACATCATGAACAGATGTTTTTGTTTCCCAGGTTGTGGAGCTTTAAACTGTGATTGGATCAGAATCAGAATCGTTTTTATTGCCAAGCAGGTTTTCACATACAAGGAATCTGCTGTGGTGTATTGTTACAAAAGAACAAAGTACTAAATATAAATATATATTAAGGAAACAAGTACGTCAAGTAAAAAAATAAAAAAAATAAAAAAAATACAGCAGCAGCATAAATAGAAAATATTGGTGGAGTTACAAGAGAAAAAAATGCATAGGATTTATGTGAAGTGTTTTATAAAAAAAAGGGAAATGCAGAAATCTTAAAAATATTTTTACAGAGAAAATATAATTTAATAAAAATATGCTTAACAAAGAGTAATATCAATACCAGTAAAATGTCAGTACATTGTAAAATAGTACTAAGTGGAAATGGATTATACAATATGGAATATAATACTATGTGGGCATAAAACATGTCAGTATGGACACTGAAAAGGATACAAACATAGAGGTATATAGTGAAAATGTAATGTGATGTTAACTAGGTCAGAGAATATGTAAGTATGGCAGTAATACAATTTTTTTGCAAGAGTGCAATTAGAAAACTGTGATGCATTAATGTAGTGTAAGCCCAGGTGTCTTTTTGTTGGGGACGATACAGGAATGAAGCTGCACACATGACTCAGGGCTGCAAAGACCTGCCTGCTCTACATGCTTCAAGAAATAAATACAGGTACATCTCAAAAAATTAAAATATCGTGAAAACGTTCAATATTTTTTGTCAATCATTTCAGAAAGTGAAACTCATAAATTAAATAGATTCATTACACATAGAGTGAAATATTTCAAGCCTGTTTTTCTTGTAATTTTGATGATTCTGGCTTAGAGATAATTAAAACACAAAACTCAGTGTCTCAGTATAAAATGAGAATATAGCTGGTGAGTGTAATGTGCTGGTCCTGGGTCAGTGGTGGTTTGGGGCCATGTCCTCTGCTGCTGTTGCTCCACTGTGTTTTCTGAAGTCCACAGTCAACATAGCAGCCATCTAGCAGGACATTTTAGAGTCTTCATGCTTCCACAAGCTCCCAGGAGATGCTGCTTTCATTCTCCAGCAGGACTTGGCACCTGCCCACACTGGTAAAGGTACCAAAAGCTGCTTCAGTGACCATGGTGTTACTGGGCTGGACTGGCCACATAACTGGGCTGACCTGAAGCCCATAGGAGTCTATGGGCTGGTGTCAAGAGGAAGGAGAGAGACACCAGATGAGCTGAAGGCTGCTATAAAAGCAACATGGTGCTGTAGGCTGATCTCCTCCATGCCACCAAGTATTAATGCACTAATTCATCAAAAGGAGCCCAAACAAGTATTGATGTATAGAAATGAAGATACTTTTCAGAAGCCTGACATTTGTGTTTAAAATATCCTTTTTTTAATTGATCTTATGTAATATTCTAATTTTCTGAGACACGGAATTATTGTGAAAATATGGAATATTTCACTCTATGTGTAATGAATCTATATTATATATGAGTTTCACTTTCTGAAATGGTTGATAAAAAATATTGAACTTTTTCACAATATTCTAATTTTTTGAGATGTAGCTGTATATGGATTAAACTCACAGTTGACAAGTGGTATGGTATGTGAGGATGAACCAATGGTCCAAAGTAAATTAAAATATATTATCCATCATTTAGTATCAGGGCTCCTAGTATGAACTATAGGGAGAGTGCACTAGTAATACAAGTCTTATGCTTATATCCTGTTTATGAACCATATCAAATTATTTAGTTAGATTATAATAATAAACAGTGAGTTATTTGGTATATTGATATAAATGTATAATGCAGCATTATGTATGTAAATAAGAAGTAAGCCGGAGCAAAAGCTAACACAATACACACTTTTATTTCCCTTATTTGTTTTGGTTTAAAAACCAAAAAGATCCTTTCTGCTTGAGGTCTACAGCTCTGTTCTGTTGTATAGCACAACATATTAGGAACACATTGTAATGCACAAGTATAATACGGCATCAGGGGAAATAATATTAATGTCAACAGCCCATTTGTAAAATGAAAGTGTTACATGCTAAATGAAATAACAAAGTTTTCATCGTCCACTGAGTGAACACAATACACATCAATAAACAGACATATTAAAAGACAATGTGCATGAACAATGCTGCCCCTACAAAGTCTAACTGCAGGAACTACATTTTTTGATTGAGTTATAACTAAAAATTAACTCCTTGATGTCGGTTTTATCTTGTGGCAAAGTTTTAGATTTCAATTTTGCTTTATTTCAGAGAAATAATGATGTTAAAATTGCAGTAACTACAAAATCCAACTCAAAACCAAAGCAGACCGCAGTAATTGCACTTACCACAGTTTGACTGTGATACAGTGCAGCCTTATATTTCTTCATTGTGTTGAATAGTGAAGACAAGAATAATAGAAAGTATTCATTTATTTGATAGGGAAATTATTATCTACATAGTGATTAGGTTAAAAAAAAGTGAGATAAAAGACTAAACTATAAAATGTCTTAATGATATTAGGTCTAAAATACACACATTTTTTAATAGAGTTGTAAAACAAAATTAAAATTGGAAATTATTTTTCAGTGAAAACAGAAAAATAAAGCTGAAAGAAGAACAACATTATAGTTACTGCATTCTGTACATGTATTACCATTAGAACCTTTTACAGCAAAACCAGAGTGCAGTAACTACATTTTTGGGGTCAGAGGTCAAATAAATCGTCATGATTTTTTAGCATAAATATGACATCATCAATACATGTAGAAATAAGTGTCATGGCACTGACCTACCTATAAGACATTTGGCTGGGCAGTTAAAAAATGTTAAAAACTTTAAAGCAGTTTTTTCTCAGTTTTTTCTCATATCCCCTTTGTGTAGTTACTGCAGTTAGACTTTGTAGGGCAGAACACTATGTACACACCAAGGGATCATACATCATACAACCATTGTAACACACACACACACACACACACACACACACACACACACAAACACACCATTGTACTTTCACTATGTGAGTAAGGATCCTTATCAACATAATGCGATCCCTAGCCCTTTACCCTATTTTTTGATGAGGACGATATTTCAAAATGGAGAGACAGAAAGACCCCAGTCTCTTATTTTGCTACTTTCCCCTTTGTTTCAGGATACTCCCTGCCAAATGTCATACTTGTTGTTGTTTTTTCCTTGATTGTTGTATGTGATATGTGATTGTAGTACCTTAGTACCTGTAGTATCATTTCACATGTCTGCTAAAGCCAGCCCTGTTGGCCCCTGAGTCGGGGTGGTCATTATCAGCTTGTGATGCCCAACGTAAAGGCTAACAGGATGTTTTTTGCTTTCATGATTATTTCCTGAGTGCTGGAGCCTAACCTTAGCCAGCACAGCTCACTTACCCTGACCCTAACTTAAAGCTAAAACTAACTGTTACCTTAACATTATGCTGCGGTCCAGTCAACGTTGGGGTGACATTTTTTCACTTCTCACCTGAAATCATTCCAACGGCAAGCGTCACCAAAAAGACATAGCTATCAGGGACAACTGGTGGTCTTTTTTTTAAACTATTCACACTAATGAACTCTCAGCAGTGACGCCTCCATGCATACACAGACAGAACAGTGTAAAAATGATGCATGAGCTAACGATGTGATACATTTCATTGCCTTTTAGTTGGTGGTTTATTATAATGTATAATGCACCCACCGTTACATCAGATAACTCGTCGGGGGGTGGGGGGTGGATTTGCTCCGAGTTTACAAGTAGGAACTCTGACTTTGAGTGCTGTTCCACTGTATTTTTCAAATGGGATGTTGGAAATGTCCACGGTGTCTGCAACACAGCATTAAAATTCAATTCAATTCAATTTTATTTATACAGTCCAGAATCACAAATCACAGATGTGAGGAACGACAATATGAATGACAATTGAAATGTCCTCACTACTTAGGAACTACAGGATAACACACACACACACACACACACACACACACACACACACCTTATCTGTGTATTTGTGTATTTTTCGCTACCACTACCAGTTAGTTTTTTTTACGACATGATTAAAATTTAAATAAAGAGAACGATGAATCTGTGTTCTCTATCTCACATGGATCCAAACGGAGCAGACGTGCTGCACGTGTCTCAGTGTGAAACAAAGGTATGCAGTATGAGCTGTTTCCAGTAATAACAGGACGTCCGTGTTGCTCTGTTGTTTTCTGCCAGTGTCAGGTCTGTCTGAGTCAGGTTTACACTTTGTGCAGCACTCACACACTTACATGTAACCAAACATTCTTCCATATTCTGCACCATCTTATTGCTCCTATTAATTACATTTAAGGATATTGGCTTTTAAAGCATATTTTGATACTCAATGTTATTATTTTTATTGAAGATTTCAGCAGTAGTGCATTTTATTAGATCATCTCCCCGATCAAATACTGCTTCAATCACAGAATCATTTTATATATCACCAGTGGTCCCCAGCAAACACTGGGAGGGTGTGTCTGCCCCATGGTTGAGCTGGGCAGCCAGATAATGATGTCGTTCAGTCAGGCACTCTCCTAAAAAACAGGAAATATTGCTGATGTAATTGTTAAGACAAGTGCAAATGTATGTCTTTTTTTTTTTTTATAAAACACAAGTTAGTTTATTCACTTTACACAATTTGCTGTGTACACGTTGTTCATAGTATTTAGCATAGTGTTTTTGATTATTTTGATAGTTACATCAGTGACTTAGAAAACCAATAGTGTCGTTAGCTAGTCACTAGTGTAGCACCAATGTTAGCCTGATTTTCACAGCCTGGCCTTTAGCATTAGTAAACAGACATGCAGTTGGTAAAACGGGTATAGGTCACACTACATTGTGCCAGTGATCCATTTGTTGACAACTAGAAAGACTCATGCTGAGCTGAAATGGAACAAATGCACATAAATTAGGTAAATAAAACTTCTCTCTATGGGGGAGCGGCCCTCCCCAAGTCAAGATGCCTCTGTTTGTCCAAGTTTGTTGCAGTTTCCAGCTGGATGTCCCAGCAAAAGCACATCAGAGATCCATGACGCACAAACCTCCGTCTCCTTGGGGAAGGAAACACTGTGGTCGGGCCAATGGCCCAAAATGTCAGGCGTGATGTATAATTGATACCATAGGTGATGATCAATTAAGGCAACAATGTTTGGCCTGTTACCACGCTGCCCCACACTGTTTTCCTCTGGCAGCAGCTCTGGTTGGCCCACCCATGGCAGCCACAACCTGCCTGTCACAGTGAAGCATTTCTTAATTAACATGCAGGGTTAAAACTCAAGAAGTTGTCCTGGAGGAATTGTGTCATAGAATTTAATCATGTATTATATTCATTTATAACTTATCTGAAAGCTCCTTGTTGTCAGACCACAGTCATTGGGACACTCCAGCCTTTTTCACTTGTTACTGATCCTGGAGCTGACGCCACCAAAAAACACTTTTCTCCCTCCACCTTGACAATTCAATTTTGTGCGTTGTTTAATTTTTTCTGACTCCTCCCAGCAGTTTGTTTAGCCATTGTTGAACAGCAGGCTGACGGGCAAATCTGTTGTCATTTGCATGCCGATTTCATAGTCCTGCTGGAGGAGCCAGGGTGGGGCAGCCATTACAATATAATCATGACAGGTGAAGTGATTAACACTGACTATTACCTGTCAGTGGGTGGGATAGTGAACATTTTGTCCTGGTAGTTGATGTGTCAGGTGCTGGCTGTTCCCAGTCTGCACTGGTTAGCAGAGTGGCCTGAGGAATGACAACTGGTGAACCAGCCACAGGGTCATGGGTGCCCCAGTCTCATCGATGTGTGTGTGGAGTAAACACCATGCCATGTTGTGTGATCCTGCTGAAGAGCTGCTGCTGAACAAACTGCTGAGAAGGTGTCAACACACAGTGCATCACAGCTGAGTATGGGGCTGCCCAGCTACTGCTCCATGCTAACCCTCCATCCACAGAAAGTGACTCCTAAGGACATGTGAACATCAGAACTGACATCATGTGGACAGCCAGGTGTGCCTGGGAAGAGATGGCACCAGGGTGCATCATGGGAAGAGGCAGTGTGTGTCATTTTATTGTGCCAGTGTGTTTTGTTGGAGTGATTTTGTTTTCTGTTATTATTTTTTTTAGTCCCTTCTCCAGGTTTTACAGAGCGTTTTGTAGATTCTTTATTTTTCCCTATCAGGTTTGGTTCCTACCTTTTGGAGCGCCTTTTGTTTGTTAAAGATTTCTTTTGTTAGTTTTCCCCTTGTCAGGTTAGATAGAATTCCCTATTTTCTTAGATTAGGATTTGTTAGTTTGTTGATGAGTGTAGATAGGGTTCCAGTGCCTTTTCCTCCTTTTGGAGCGACTTTTATTTTATTAGATATCTCAGCTCAGCTTCAGGAGTTTTTGGAGCTCTTTGGTTTTCACTCTGTTGAGGATTTCTCTTGTTGCTTCCTTTAGAAAGAGACCTTATGTACACCTGCTCTGAGTCTGAGTCCTGCCTTGAGCCTGGCTGACAGTGTGATGCTTTGTGCAGTGTCCTGGGAAACCTTTGGTCCAGCCATGTGGATGTTACTGTGACATGTACCAGCTACCTGAAGTACAGCCCTCCATGGAGATTCCCACTGTCAGTGATAGTAGTGTTCTATCTTTCCTGCTTATCCTCCGTTGACGTTACTGTACTGCAGCCTCCATATCATGTGATAAGCTGGTTGCTTGTTTTTGTATTAATCAGTTACATCAGATGTGTCTTCACGAATGCCAAGAAGAAAAGAGTCTGTGTGAGCTACATGAAAGTAGAAGCCCCCATTTAACACGCAGTGTGTCAATTGGTTTCACTTAATCGATCTTGGTGACCAAGCCATGAAAAGTGATGCGCCTGATGCCCCACAATGCCCCAGTTCACCAAACAGCAGAAGTCAGGCCTGCCTGCTCCAAACAACATGACTCTCACTTCCTTTGAAAAATGATTCCTAAAAACAATAAATAAATGTGACCTTTACCCGTTTTTCTGTCAAATCCATTTGGGACGTGAATCTGTGCATGTTCTTTAAAACAGAAAACATCTATTCTGCTGTATATTTAGACAGACCTAACAGCACTGGTTCATACTCTGTATTTCAAAACTTGGGAAAGGCCAGTTCTGTAATATGTTTGTGCAAAACTGACACAATGCAGATTTGATTTTGACAAAGTAACCTTTCACAAGTCAAGGTCCAGAGAGTTCCAATAAACATGTCCTCCACAGAAATGAGTCGGGCCTGAACCTCTTTATTCTTGTCTTCTTTTATGTCTCGTCTCTCTCCTTGTATCCATTAATCGTGATGTAGTTGACAGGATGGTCCATACTCAGACAGTATTGTGCTGCTAAACTGGCTGATCTGTCTCTCATCAGAAAGCATGGAGGTCTCACTAAACAAGTGAAACCCAAATATTAGCTTAAACGCTAATCCAATTTCAAATTAAAGGAATTATTTCCATACAATTTCAACATCCTTTTCCAGTTGTGGGGGGACACTGACTGTTTTGGCCACCATAACCAAACCTTAGTAATTGAGATTATGAGTGGCCATTCGATACAGAGACATGGCGTATAAACTGTTTGCAGGGCTGTGGGTTTCAGAGTTCCTCAGCAGTGTGCCAAACCCAGACGGATCTGTGGCTGACATCTAAATTCAAACTCTAACTGATCAGAGTTCTCCTGTAATGTCTTTATGTGGGTCACTGCAGCCCCACAGATAGCATCCTACTGGGCCCTAGAGGCCTCAGCAACATGAACATACATCATTCTGCTGGTTACACTCAGATTATGACTGGTGAAGGTAACTGGAGGTGAAAAGTAAACATGTTCCACGCGGTCTGTACTCAAATCAGCAATTAAATCGTTTAGACCCCATTTCATTGTTCCATTTGTGAGAAAACTGTTATTCAGCATTGCTGAATAGAAAAGATACAAATCAGTCAGACTGTGCCTAATGAGAAATACAAAAATAAAGTCAAAGATTTCAAAAAGTTAAAGTTGGCTCTGGAAACATATCTAATTTCTTATGGTCGGGTATTTTTTACTGTTTCTGGCGTGTTACGGCTCTGTCGAAAGCATCGCTAACTTGTTTTTTCACAGGCGATTACAGCAAGAACAAGCCGGGCTCACAGAGCAGCAGAGCATGGGACCTTCATGAGGCTGAGAGCCACCTCCGGGATCAATGTCGCCATTTTGTTGATCAAGCAGCACAGATCCACCATGCAAGATGCATTTCGTTTGCTAAATAGCTGTCTGAAGTGTCTATTCATTGAGCAATTTTTCACAGGAGTAAAAGCAGATAGCATGATGATGCTGAGCGGCTGAATAACATCTCCAGTCTGCACGAGATCCGTTTGGTACTTTTGGTACAATGTTTGTATTATATGAATTAATGGCTCAACTTTATGGCTAAATTATTCTGCACCAATTATGGAGCAGGGATTCACTTTTACACAATAATAAAATAGTAAAATAAAATAGTAATACTAATAATTATAACATTGCAGCTTACTATAACTCACTTTTCATAGGGTTACAAAGTAGAGACCAGAGGCTAACAGCTAACACAGAAAAATAAGGAGCTTTAAAGCAAACAAACCATGATTTTTCATTTTTTCAAAAGTAAAATGTATCAATAACTATTCCAGTTTATTCACAGTTGAGTGAATAAAAACCATGACCTTTAACCTCAAACATTAACTCTCTTTTCAGATGAGAGTAACAGGATTACAGAGAAGTCCCCTAAATGTGTTGGTGTAGTCCAAAATTACATTTTCAGGATAAAAAGGTTATAAAATAAAAACCATCATACATTGTATTAAGTGACTGTTATGTTATGTTATGTTACATGTATGTCATTTAAGACTTTGTTAATGCTGCACATGTAGCTGCAGTGATGCAAGGATCATTTCAGACTAGATCTGACAAAAAAGTATAGTCATCATCATCATCATCATCATCATCATCATTACTTAAAACGGGTCAATCCCTCATATTGTTTGGGATACAGTTAACGGTGTTAACTGTACTGCACACATTGTGGTAATTTGGAGATTTTTTATTTAAATGATATTATTGCATTAGCAACAGATATTTTATACAGTTGGATTAATCCCTCGACTCTTTTTGCTGAACATTTGTCATAAAATGTGAAGTCTAAAGTTCATTCTGCCCTCAGCCAAACACATGACTGCTCTTCATGATTTAGACACTCTAGTTATGTTGTCTTTCCTTCAAATTCAAGACTAGACAACTTCATCCAACAAATAAAACCTATGTTCAAAGGACCAAATCAGCTGGATGGGGATTATTAAGATTATATTAGTTGGTTTACATTATTTCAGACAGGTTATACAATGGAAAAAGACCTGGACCCTGGTCAACTAAATGTTTAAACATAATGCAATTAAAACTCTCTATATTTGTTTGTTTAATGTTGTTGTGGTTTTTTTTTGAGCATCGATTGAGTTTCTCAGATGTCGTCACTAGAAATGGGAATAATTAATTGATGATAATGGTTATTGGTTGTAAAGAATTTGTGATTTTGATCTGTGTATCTTTCAGTTTTAATTTTATCTCTGACTGTTTATCAGTATCACTGAAGTGAAACGCACCGAGCGTTCAGATCTGTGGCCGTTCATCAATCAGCCAACGAGCTGAGAATCACAGTTGGATAAAGCTGCAGTTTGCAAACTGAAAGTTATAAAACACACAGAAATACAAGAGTAACTAGCTTACTGTATCAGATCTTGCTAGCATGAATTACTAGATTTCATTTTATCCAAAACTTATTTAAACACTTTACCCATTTAAATATGCAGATTACTCTGAAAACTCACCTCATGCCTAAAACACAAAACATTGCACTTGACGATTGACAGGATCAAGCCCTTTTCGTCCTTTCAAAATAAAAGCATCCATTATCAAAACAGGCTTTTGCATATATAATTTATTTTGCCCATGCATGCATGGAGCGATTCATCGATTAATCCTTCTTTAACTTGATAGATAATCGAGTTGGCAGGTCAATTCCTAGTCACAGTCACAAAGGTTGTCACAAAGCTGACTGGGAGGGGGTCAAAGGGCATCATCGGGAGTCAGGAGAGGAAAGATCAGACATGACGTAAGAGAGCATCAGCAGCTTGTTCACTGATCACCAGAACAGAACAGAAGAGATCCATCTCTCGGCCTCAGCCTCCTGTCAGAGAGCCTGAAGCCCAAACAGCTCCCCACTGTCAGACTGGCATGCTAGCTTTCTGCCACGTGTGTGTGTGTGTGTGTGTTTGTGTGTGTGTGTGTGCGTGTGTGCCCATATACAGCTTCCTGCTATGACTAATGTTCCATACTTTTGTAGATGATGTAATAACAATTGAGCCAGTTCAATTCATTGATACAAACTGTGAGCTGTGGTCCAAAGTGCTGAGGAAGCCAGTAAGTTGAGCAGGCATAATTCTCCTTTACAGTAGCTCGACAGATTTGTGTTAGATCTAGTAAAGCATCAATTGATATTATATTCTTGCTATCAACAAGTGGTCGTCCTGGAGTAAGTTGGCATGTGAGCTGAAACTGAGTGAGTGCCATGAAAAAGCTTGTAATGTAACTGATCCAAGTCATCACAGTATTCTCATCCCCAAATCTCCACATATGCGTGTGAATGGGGTTCTTTGTGATGAAATGAATGGAAAGCCAGAAGCATGGAGACCAATGAAAGCCCACTTATGGAGGACTGCTCGTCTTCTCTTGTCACTGAAACTCAGATTGGACAAGTTAATCATTCTGAAAACAGAATATAATGATGTGGTTGAAACACACACACACACACACACACACACCAGGATGTGCGTAAACAAATAAAATCTGTGGACGTTGGCTTTACTATGTCAACTTATCTCATCATTAATGACGCCTACAAAACAAATCATCTCAACCAGCAACATGTTAAAGTTAAACAGCAGTTCAGGCTGCAGTCACACAAAGGCCACAACATTCACCTCCTGTCCATCTCTATTCTACGTGAGTAAAGAAGTAGAAAATCGCTTTATAAGTGCAGGTCCATTTTCCATTATTACACAGTAACGTAATGATGTGGCTCTTGAGCCTGTGGGAAAACAAACGGCTTCTGAGGCGGTTTGCAATCTGAACCAACTGTGAACCAGCAGCAGAAGAGTTAGGTTGATGTTGGTGGAACAGCTGTATGTGGCCCATCCTCCCTCTGTCTGCTTGTCTGTAATAGAGTCACTCAAAGTAGCGTCATTCTAAGGATCACATAATGTTGTTCTTATTCTTAGAATGACACATATGCCTTTTTCTTTAAGGTTAGTACGGGTAAAATGTGTACAACCCTGATTCCATAAAAGTAGGGACACCGTCTAAACTATGGGATAACAACACTAACATAAGTCACGCACTCGTGATGAGAGCAGCGTGATCGCAAATCAAACATCCGCACGTGCATATTTTTTTTCGAGCACTTTCGAATCACTCGCAATATTTTGTATCCTGCATCTCTGCTCCCTAGAGCAATACTGTAGCCTGAGAGGAGGAAAACACGAATTGCATGCGCATGCGAGTCCGCTCGCAAAACTTTTCTCTGCTCTCTCACAAAATTTCTTCTGAGTGTGTTTTTTTAGTGGGCGGTTTTTGTCAGTAGGGGGGAGGGGGATTTCAATCACCATTGTACCAAATATAATTGGTTGAGCAACTTTGCTGATTAGACAGCAAGGTAAGGCAGCTCACAGGACAAACAGGACAAACCTCACAGCCCTGAATGTCTGAATAACATGAATTGTGATTTGGTGCTATGTAAATTACATTGTCTTGACTTATAATAATATTTCTGGCAATATCTCAATTTATTCAGTACGGACATTTATCAAACTAAACACTATTAATCCAGGATCCAAGTTACAAAAACATATCAGTTCATGTAGGCAATAACTTATATTTTTCTTGCATGAATCCCATACTACACAAACCAAAAAACATCACAAAAATTAGAAATAGTCTACGACTTTTTGTCACGTTGAAATCTTTCTAAACAAGTCAAGATATATTGGCTCTTGATATGTGTTTTTAGATATTGGTTGTTTTCAATAATACATTTAGTCATGGGATGTCTGGTTGTTTGGCTTTCCAAACAATAAGCTGAGTAAACACCATGACTCCACTTATCTCCCTTCTGGTTTCTGGTTGAGAGCTGATCACTCTTTTCTTTTGAAGCCGGGTTGTGGAATGCATGCAGGATGTGTCTCAGTGAAATCAGCAGGTAAAGACCATGTCTGGACGGCAGCATATGTTGCTCCAAAACCTGTATGTATACCAATCTGGTACAGTGCATTATGGGTCAGAAATTTGAGAATCAACATGAGGCACGGTACAAGCAGGCCTAACAATGGTGTCAACAACAGTCTTTCAGAGATACAATGGATTGTATATGCTCAAATCCCTAAATTCCTTGCAGCTGTGTGCTGAACACCATTGTTCTTATACACTCAAAAAAAGTTTTGTTGAATGAACATAATTTTATTATGACAAGTGGTTGCACAAAATAATTTTATCTGAATCTAGATATTTTAATTATGTTGACTGGACTTATACATTTTAAGTGGATTTAAAAAAATATATATTATGTAATTCTTTCTCAATTATTTTGAGTTCATTTTACTCAAATGTTCTTAGTAAATCCTATTAAATCCACTTTAAATGAACTTAAATAAATTGTGCATGTTTTTTAAATATACTGTACTCTTTCAAATCAATTAAAATGTTTAAATTATACCTTTTATTATTGAGTTGATTCTAATTAAATATTTTTTAGCTATCATACATGACAGAGAACCACAAGATGTGTAGACCACCAATTTTAATATGATACAAACAACAGAAACACACTGCTCAGATTCTGTCAACCAGAATCATAGGGATGGAATCAACAGTCCAAACTGACAAAACATTTTGAAATTTGGATGAAATAAAATAAGATTGTCATAATTCTGACAATATATGTTGAAATTACATGTATTTTATAAGTGGAGTTAAATAACACATCATTTCTATTAAAATATGCTTAAATAATATATGTAACATTTACTAAGGGTCAGAATCATTTTTTTCAGTTGGCTACGTTCAGACAGCAGGGCTTAATGCTCAATTCGGATTTTTTTGTGGAATCCGATTTTTTTGCAAGGTCGTTCACATTTCCAATTAAATGCGTCTTGTATGTGATCTCCAGTGTGAACTTTAAACGTACCAAAAGTGTCCTGCATGCGCATTGGAGGACACGACGACGTCACACGCAGCGGGCGTGCTCAGTGTTTACGGAAGTAGCGGAAAACATGGCCGCGAGCAGTAAGACTATGTATGATGAATGCGACCTGGCTGTTCAGACTGGAGTCGCATGTCAAAAGATCAGATATGTATCGGTGTTAGGACCACATATCCAAGTGGCCTGGAATCGCATTTGAAAAAATCGGATCTGTGTCGTTCAGACTGTCATTAAAAGATCAGATGCAGGTCGCATAGGGGCGAAAAAATAGGATTTGGGTCACTTCAGGCTGCAGTCTGACCGTAGCCTTAGTCTATGCCGCTTTGCAAGAAGTACACACAGACACACTGTTAGTGGTGCTGAAGCTGTCACTGCTGCCATCACTCCTCAGTTAATGACTGTCAAATCATTTCTGGAAACACTTCAATAAATCATACCTACCATTACTTCAAACATGACACAAATAGGAACAAAAGGACAAACCGGATCCGTAGTTGAACTCCATTGTGATGATACCTAGATCCCTTCGGCCAGGAGAATTGACCTGCATCCACCGAGACAGATAAAGTTATAGTCAAAGACAAGTCCGATGTCCGACCTGAAGCTCATCTCATCCCACAGCCTTTAACTACGGTTTGGCTTTACATCGTAGTCCTTCCAGCTGTAAAGATCTCTATTTTCTACTTTCCTCACTTCCTTTCCTCATCATTGTTTGGCTCCTCAGTTCACCCTTCATCTAATTAAATTCACACCTTATTGAAAGACTCACTGACTCTTTTCCACCTTTAGATGGTGCGGCAGCGAGAAGTTTTGTTTCTTGCTCATTCATCTTACTGTTTAGATTTCATACCATGTCCAAGTTAGTTTTACTGAACTTTATCCTTAGCTCTCTAAGATAGACATTTGATTTTTTTGTACCAATTAAGTTTGTTTTTTTCAGACCCACAGCCCATGTGGGGAGGAGGAGAGGAGAGGAGAGGTGTGCTACTATATGACACTTTTGTTTTTTTATCAATAATGATTAGATGGGTGCCCATAAAAAGTGCTGCAGATAGACCACAACACAACAGAAGTGTTTCCAGAGGACACTTTAAAGTGATGCACATGTCTGGACGCACCGTTAGTGCTCGGTCCCTAATAATAAATAAACATTCGAAATACAATAGGGACCTCGCAGGTCGTTGCCTGCTCGGGCCCTAATAAAGAAACATTCGAAATACAATAGGGACCTCGCAGGTCATTGCCTGCTCGGGCCCTAATAATAAATAAACATTCGAAATACAATAGGGACCTCGCAGGTCGTTGCCTGCTCGGGCCCTAATAAACGGACCAATTTCAATAGGGTCCTCGCACCGTTAGTGCTCGGTCCCTAATAATAATAATAATAGGAGAGAAGGATCTATTGAATCTCTCCGTCCTGCAACACAGAGAGAGGAGCCGTCCATTGCTGTTTTTTTGGTCCATAAAGGTTTTGTGTAGCTGATGATCTGGGTATTTCAGGATGACCTCCAACATGTTGACAGGTCATCTCTCCACCACCTCCTCCAGTGTGTCCAACCTGGCTCCAACCACAGAACCAGCTCTTTAGACCAGTCTGATCATCTCTGTGTCTGATGCTGCCTCCCCAGCAGACTGCAGCATAAAACAACACACTACCACCACAGACTGATAAAACATCTGCAGCATCTTACTACAGATGTCCAGAGATCTGAGCTTAAAGAAGAAAAAGACGCGGTTCTGCCCCTTTTTGTAGAGAGCGTCTGTGTTTAGGGACCAGTCCAACTTATTATCCAGGTATACACCTAGATATTTAGAACTTGGCACCACCCCCATGTCCACCCCACAGGTATTCACTGGCTGAAGGGGGAATTGAGTCTGCGGAAATCTCTGATCATTTCCTTAGTCTTTGAGGTGTTCAGTAGGAGATAGTTCTTGTCTTCAGTCACTGAAGGATTTTATCAGATCCAGATATTCAGATTCCTGTCCATTCCTGATACACGCCACAATAGCAGTGTCGTCGGAGTACTTCTGGATGTGGCAGTCCCCTGTGTACAGTGTGAACAGGAGTGGAGCCAGAACAGTGCCTTGTGGAGCCCCTGTGTACAGTGTGAACAGGAATGGAGCCAGAACAGACCCTTGTGGAGCCCCTGTACAGTGTGAACAGGAGTGGAGCCAGAACAGTGCCTTGTGGAGCCCCTGTGCTGCTCATTAATGTCCCAGAAACACAGTTCCCCAACCTGACATACTGTGGTCTTCCTGTCAGGTAATCTGTGATCCAGGAGATGAAGGAAAGATCCACTCCCATTTCTGTGAGCTTGTTTTTGAGTATGTTGGGTTGGATGGTGTTGAATGCGCTTGAAAAATCAAAGAACATGATTCTCACATAAGCACCAGTTTCCTCCAGATGAGCAAGGGCACGGTGAAGCATGTAGAGGACAGCATCGTTCACTCCCATGTGTTGTTTGTATGCAAACTGCAGGGGGTCGAGTTTGTCTTTGACTTCAGCTCTCAGTAGGCGTAGAATCAGCCGCTCCAATGTCTTCATGATGTGAGAAGTGAGGGCTACTGGTCTGTAGTCATTAAGTCCAGCTGGACATTTTATTTTTGGTACCAGCACAACAAAAGGAAATCTTTCACAGTGCCGGCACTCGGCCCAACTGTAGACTGAGGTTGAAGATCTTGTGGAGGCTCAAAGACTGGAAGGAGTCTTAGCTTACTTCTGTAGGACCCACAAGGACCTGTCCTATCCTGGACTTTGAGAAGCAGCAAGGAACTCATTCTTTAGATCATCCCAACAGGGAAAGTAAGATGACATTGAAATACCTAAATTAAGCACACTGAGCTCAAAATTATACTCAAAGTATATTAATTTAGAAAGTATTAGATTACTTTCTAAGTGAATGTACTAAGTTACATTCACTTAACAGATGGTCCCTCTAAGTGGTTCTAAACTTCAGATTAATGAGTAAAATAGATACTCAAATACATTTCTCATTTACATTGTATATGAAAGAAACCTGTGTTACCAAATGGATGTTGATTCCAATTAATTCTTTATTTGATTTATTAAGAATGAAAAGAAAGACCTTGAACTGCAAATGTCACTGTGATTTTCCTTATTAAAAATCGGACAAATTACAGTAAATATTCCTTGGGAAGTTCCAAACTACATATTTACCGCTTTCTTAAAGTCTTGAGGACAGAGGCCCCAGTGGGTTATATTTCCTATAAACTTGTTAGCTGGATTTGAATGAAGGCAATGTGATCAGCAACGTCACACTGCCATCTGCTGGCCTAATTCTCCAACACATCAAACCTTTGTGGAAATATTGCATGCTGTGGGAATAAAATATGCTTAGAAGGACATGCTGCTTGTGTTGTTTGTTTGTTTTTGTTTTGTTTATTTAATCTTGGTTTACATTTATTTCAATGAGAACATTGAAAACTAAACAATACAATTTGTTTCATCATAAACCTGGGGGAAAAAATAAGAAGGGGTCACCAAGTTATTGTGTGTGTGTGTGTGTGTCAGAAGAGTCCCAAAATAATAAAGCTTTTTAATAATTATTAATTTATTGTAAAAATAATAACAATAATAATTGTCACTTGTAAGGAAATGTAGTAAAAGTTATTGTTCTTTTCAGTTTGCTTTGTATTAACAATATCAGGATAACATTCTTTTTTATGGAGTAAATAAGAAGGCAAATCTTCATGTCTACATTTGTTTTATCATTGTGAACAACCTCTTGTACAGATTTATATTTATGTTTTTATACTATATGAATGAGGAACAAGATTCATACACAAGTCATCTTCATCCTATTCTCAGACTGTAGTGCCAGTCTGACCTCTTATGGACCTGTGAAAGCATAACACTGTCTTGAATATGTGTCTTGGTCTTTCTTGGATATGAAGAACAAATAAAAGTCAGGTCATTAAAAATTAGCATACTGTCCATCATCTGTCTTTCAATCTAGCCAACTACTGGAATAAAAAAGAAGTTTACAGACATCAAGTCAGGCTATTGGCTATCCAGCTTATTTTCAAGGGGACTACTGTAGAAGTGATTATGGGCCTGATGACAAACTTCTCACCAAACACTAGGCAATGCTGCAGAGTACATGCCGCGTGGGTTTTCTTACCAAAAAATGACATTTGACACCTCTAAATAGGGATAGAGAGCCCAGTGTTTCCCCTAGAATTGTTTTCAGCAGCGGTTCTGCTGTGTCCGTGGCCATGAGCAGTGTTGCCAACTCCTCAGCAAGGAAAGTAGCTATTGGTTCCAAAAAGTGGCTAGAAGTTGATAAATGACGTCATCGCCTAATTTGCATAATTTTCCATGTGCCTGTACTTGTAATGGACACTGTAGGAGAGAGAAAAACATTGTGGGGAAGACAAAAAGTGAGTAAAAAAACACTCTAAATATATTTAGAACTTTAGAACCCTGTCTTCTGTCACAATTCCAACCCTCCTCCTTAATCCGGCCTCGGACCGGCTAAAGTGACCCAAAAGAGACACTGACTGTAAACCAGCCAGCGGCAACTTTGCGCATGCACGATTTGCAGACTGGACGCTAAGGGGTTCACATCCCTCTGTGACTGCAGCTGGGAGAGACTGCTGCAGGAGGACTGGGCCGCTTCAACTTGTTCTTACTCCTCTTAAAGAGCCGTGGGGGCCGACTGCTATTTAAGAGGAGTAAGAGCGAGTCTCCAAAAGTCTCCAGTAACACCAAAAAAGTCGCTAGTCGTTTTTAAAAAAAAATTGTCGCTAGGGAGTCTGAAAAGTCGCTAAATCTAGCAACAAAGTAACTCAGTTGGCAACACTGCTGCTCATTGCCCTCAGGAGCTACGCTGTTACGTTACGTTACCTGCGCTACTCACTATATAGACCGTGTATAAGCTTGAACGTTACTTTACGCTGATGTCCTAAGAGGGTCCGGCAGGATTTGATGCGCCTGTTGATGACTCAAAACAAGTCAAAATTAACGTTGTGTGTTGTTGTGCTCACACAGTGCTAGTAGAAATCATTAGTTTAGCTAGCATTGAAAATGAATGATCATGTGAAATTTCAGCAGCGGCACACTTAATTCAGAATGTAGGAGAAACACTGGAGCCATTCAGAGATCCCCCATGGGCCAATAGATGGGACCTTGGCATGGGCAGTGGTGGAGAGGGACAACAGCACAGAGAGAGAATAGAAGTGATGTTAAACTATTCTTCAGCTCAGATGGTGACTGGATGAATTGATGAGTAGGTGAAAGGTGGCCCCTCAGTATGATGATGAAATAGACAGGTGAAAGCTTCACTAAGGTCAGTCGGTTGTCCTCTCCAGCCTCGAGTCAGCCTGAGCCAAAAATCTATTCTTATTATTGTCTTATATTTCACTCATTTCTCATGCATTTTAAAAAAAAATGACACGGGGCACCCCAACAACTGAGCAAACTTAACTCAATGAGGGTTGAAAGCTTCAGAACAATAAAAGCTTAACACCCGTCAACACCTGCACACCCTCGCTGAGGAGGTTTAGTCAGAATTTGTTGCAAAAATGTTCAACAGACAGAGTTTTGTTTGTTTGTTCTTTTACATCACCTTTATTTTATATTCATAGATTTGTACATTTTAATCGGACAACAAACTAAAATATCCATTGCGTGCAGATACTTTCACCTCTCTGAAGCCAACACAACTACTGTGGAGTGTTGAGTGGATTTGGGGGAAAACAAACAAAGACAAACATTGTTGAAAAAAAAAAAAAGGATTCAAAAAGCAACACAATTATAAAGTGCATATCTCCCTCTGAACAAAGTTTTGGACAGCAGCCTTCCTGCTCACTTGGCAACATACAGTGTATGGCTTTAAATACAGCAAGACTGTAACATCCTGGACCAACTCAGGCACATCCACTCTCCTTCAGCATTTCCCCATCGTTTCAAATTGAAAGGCAAATTATTAAATTACATTATATACACATTTTAGAGCCCAAGAGTACAATTCCATTTCAAAAGCGGGGCTGCTGCTAGATTTGGCCACTCCTCCATGCTGCATCATGTAGTTCAGATTCCTCCTTCTGTTAGTGAAACCATGTATGATATTAACAGAAGCAGAGAGAGCAGGTAAATGCTCTGCAGTAACAAAAAGACAAAAATGTTAATATGTACAAAGAGAAGGTCTGATTAGCGATGACACAAGACACTGAGGCAGCCATTAACAGTGCTAACATCTCACATAAACAACATTGGGCCTCATGCATGAATCGTGTCAACACACAGATTTGATCTTAAATTGTACATTAGCACAATTTAAGAACTTTTGTGGCATTCATCAACACTTGCATATTTCCAGGTACTTCTTAGGTAAGATCAACATTTATCAGTGCCCCCGGACCACATAAAAGCCATCTTCATTATTTTAAAGCTGTGAAATATTAATTACTTTTCCGAAAACACAGAAGAGAAATTCTCCAAGTATTTCACATTTTTAAATGTTTACACCTATAAAAGAGGATTAGGTGGAAGGCCAAATGACAACTAAATTAAGCCTGCAGTATTACCTTTCAATATAAACCCAACTTTTATTTTAGGTGAAAACTAGAAACTGGCGTGCACACACTGGTGAAGTGCACTGTAAATAAACTAAATATAGATATTAGACACAGCAGTGGCCAGCTTTTATACACACCTGAAAAGGTGTTCTGCACAATGTTGCAATGCACCATAGTGAGCCCTCACCCCAGGGCACTATTAGGGCTTTTTCCTATGAAAAAGGTTCCCGGCATGCCCATCCAAATCTATAAATCCAAATCTTAAAGACCAAATGGGATTTATCAACAATTTCAGCGGGGTGAGAAGATCTTCCTCTTATTGCTGTGTGCAAGAACACATATAAGAGAAAAAATAAGAACATATTCAGGCATGAGGCCCCGTGTTCTCTAACTTTTGGTTTGGGGGAATGAGGGTTCACAAGATATGTGAAGAAAGAAAAATCAGGTAGTGTGAAGTATTTTGTCTACATATATCCAAAGCCTGATCATCTTATTTCTCTGAGCCACAGAGATCCAGTGTTGATGCTGAATATTGTCCCTTAAAATGCACTATATCCTCCTTACTCTTTAAATTAACATGGAAGAATTTAACATTTTCTCCTTTAAGTTATAATATGCTAAAATCTAGTCAGTTACTTCACAACCCAAACAATAAATCCTCACAAAAACTAAGGAACAATGAAGTAAATGCACATATAGGGTGAAGGGATGTGATCTCAGAAACCTCCTGATGTCTGTGTAGAGTTAACATCACTTCTACTTAGTGCCCATAGAATGAAGACTTCAGAGTGGAAAGCCATTTTCCTTCTTGTTACTTTGATTGAAAATTGTCACGATGTTAATATAATATTTTCTTTCTCAGTGGCAGCTGATCATTTCTGACAGCTTCATTTGCAAAAAAAAGGCTACATTTCATTTTACAAACAACTGGAGGAATAAATTATGTTGCATTATCCGCCTGACATAAGACACTTTCTTCCAATCCGTCATGTGGACTGCCGTTTACTGCTGCACGGCACACGTCCCTTCTTTAAAATGTATATACAAAATCAAGTCTACACAAGTCCCATGTGGCAGAATTAACTGGAACCAGATTTAAAGGACAGTGTTGAGTTTCTGACATGCCAGTGCAAGTTTATCAGGAGTCAAACTGAATTTGAAGGAACAAGGATAACAAGGAGCGTGGTTAAACCTCTTCACTTCATGTCGCTTAAATTTAATAGCAGATTTATTTTTTATTTATTTTCTTTTATTCTTTTTATATTATCTTTTATTTCTCTTTTTTAACTTTTCTGTTGTGTAGACCACAGGTCTCCCACCCTGAGCCCAGGTCCACATCTCCATATGACAGCCACCCAGTAAGTGCTTCCACTCACAGCAGATATTCCCTTATGTTTCTCCTCTTCTGTACACAACATTGGAGTGTTTCCTCTCGTTAACTTCAGAATACAGAAGTGTATGATGTAGAGGGGAAGCTTCAGCAGGTGTGCCAGATGTTCCTCTAGTGCTGTTAGTATCTGAGGTGGATGCTGTGTGCGGGTTACTTGCTGTGGTGGAGGTACTGCTGGGTGAACATGTTGAGCTCGCTGTCCAGCCAGCCCGCCTTGTTCCTAACACAACAAATCACAAACATACATATTAATATCTGCATTTATGTAACACGGTGCATGTCTGAAACGGACTATAAGTACACAAGAATCACAGCTGTGCTGCGCTCATTTAACTAGTCCAGCCAATTACAATCACAGGGAGCAAGTTGTCGGATATTAGCAGGTCAGGGTTCCCTCTCTTCTCCAGGACACGTCCAGTGATTAGTTCAAGATTATACCGGTAGATTTTTTTTTTTATGGGTAGAAAAATGCATATCATGATATTGGCAACATTCTTACTTTAGAGTAGTGGCGTAAGGATTCCCATTAATGACCTAGACTGTGGCAGCCTGGTATAGTCTCATGTGCTGCACTAACGTCACATTTCAAGCTACTGACAGTATATGTAGCCTACACTATTCATAATATAAAGTTATTTTGCGTTGTGTCTCTGCATCACACAGTTGGGCTACTATTCATTGTGCATATGAATGCATTTTTCACACATGACGCAGCCATCTTTTCCGATCTGCAGTTGCCAATTGATGTTTATTAAACGTATTAAATAGTTGTATTTCACTCTCACTTTTATAAGGCACAAAGTCCCAGCAGAACACAGCCCTGGTGGCGAGACCATGAGTGAGACTGCAGCCAGGACTTAGTTAACGTGACTGAGTCTCTCTCTAACTGTTACGGGTCTGACGTCTGCCTGATAGCTGTTCCCCCAATTCACGCTCATGGGTTTTTTGTCTTTTTTCGTGATGGATAACGTCGCTCCATTCTCTCATCCAAGTTGTAAACAAATATCTGCTTTTGACACGAGGGGGAGGCGGAGCCATGACATCATCCTGCAGACAGGGAACCTATAGACTCAGATTTAATCAAAACTTGTTTTCCTAGTCCGTACTCAAACAGCATTTTCAGATATATCCACTCAGTCAGCTGTTTCTGCAGAGTCCTATATAAAGATGGACAGGCTGACAGCTCCTTACAGGAACATCTCAAACATTTCTCATCTCATCATTTCAGAAAGTGAAACTCATACATTATATAGATTCATTACACATGGAGTGAAATATTTCAAGCCTGTTTTTATTGTAATTTTGATGATTCTGGCTTAGAGATAATGAAAACCCAAAACTCAGCGTCTCAGAAAATGATAATATAGCTGGTGAGTGTAATGTGCTGGTCCTGGGTCAGTGGTGGTTTGGGGCCATGTCCTCTGCTGCTGTTGCTCCACTGTGTTTTCTGAAGTCCACAGTCAACATAGCAGCCATCTAGCAGGACATTTTAGAGTCTTCATGCTTCCACAAGCTCCCAGGAGATGCTGCTTTCATTCTCCAGCAGGACTTGGCACCTGCCCACACTGGTAAAGGTACCAAAAGCTGCTTCAGTGATCATGGTGTTACTGGGCTAGACTGGCCACATAACTGGGCTGACCTGAAGCCCATAGGAGTCTATGGGCTGTTGTCAAGAGGAAGGTGAGAGACACCAGATGAGCTGAAGGCTGCTATAAAAGCAACATGGTGCTGTAGGCTGATCTCCTCCATGCCACCAAGTATTAATGCGCTAATTCTAATGCACTAATTTACCGAATTTCCCTTCGGGGATGAATAAAGTAATCTATCTAATTCATGATTCAAAAGGAGCCCAACCAAGTATTGATGTATAGAAATGAAGATACTTTTCAGAAGCATGACATTTGTGTTTAAAATATCCTTTTTTTCTAAATTGATCTTATGTAATATTCTAATTTCCTGAGACACTGAGTTTTGTGTTTTCATTATCTCTAAGCCAGAATCGTCAAAATTACAAGAAAAACAGGCTTGAAATATTTCACTCTACGTGTAATGAATCTACATAATATACAGTATTAATGAAGCCAAAACATCTTGATGGCCCCCTGGTGGCCATCTGCAGTACATGTCGTGAACCTCGCCCCATCCTTGTTAGTGGGTGTTCATGATTAGCCCCAGGAAAGTGTCTGGCTGTTAGTTTGTGCGCAGAGGGTGGTGAGGTTCTTACCGCAGCAGCTTAGCCTTGCTCTGTAGGCCGTCAAGCAGCTCGATCTTGCTGTTCATGTCAGTGATCTCATCCTCAAGGTTCTGTCGAGTGACATCTACCTGCTGGCAGAGCTGAGCGAACACACCTGCCAACTCCCTAGTAACCACAAGAGAGGGGACACAAACAAGGTAAGAAAACGTTAGAATAACATCATTGTCTTCTTTCGAATCACTGATGAAACTGACGTTCTCAGTACTCTGATGTGATGCTAATCACTGATAACATGCTCACTGCTGGACTTGGTGGCTGCAGTTGGATCCAGTGTAGCTGACGATGAGCTGCAGTTTTTCACTGGCATAGTCCACAAACTGCCTCTTGAAGGCTCTCTCCTTGGCCTTGGTGGTCCAGGTGAGCCGCTCATAGATGTAGAGGAGTCCGTAGAGACCCACTGACAGGGCAATCAGCCGCCAGCCAACCGCCTTCCAGATCTGCACACAACAACATATCTCATGAACTCTCCTCCCTCTGATACCTATACACACTGACTGCAGGAACATCAACAACCCTCACCAAATGATTTCAACTCAGTTATTTTTCCACTCCATGCCTTAACCAAAATATGTTTTATTTAAACATTTTTAAATGAACTGTAGTGTAAACAACAACCAACATATTTACATAAAAGAAGTTTGTAGATGAAATTCTCAGTGCAGCCAAACACATTTACTGACTTGAATCTGACTCAATGAAGGACCCAAAAACATCTCTCTTCCTTTATTACCCTGAACACACTGCTGGGTGATTTCTTGTCTGTCAGGATTTTCTGAGACTATGATGGGGGGACCCAAACAAAGTCTGGGTGTCTGGGAACCATGCTGCCCCAGAGAACATTTTTGCCCTAAAAGTCTAAATTTGGTGCCTCTCGCACATTCTAATGCCACTATTCCATCTTAATCATTTCTTATTTTTTATGAATTATTGTAAAGGATAATAAGGGTTCTTATACATTTTATTTAGCGAGTCATATTTACACAGTCTTTTTGCCAATTCTGTGGTGGACTCTGCTAACACATCCATGTGCTCTTATTTTGAAAGCTACATGTGTTTGCTTTTATTTTGAAGGCGGGTCTAACACATTCTTGCCATAACGCCTTATGGTGTGTTATATTAACACTGAAAGTTGGAACTTGGAGCTCGGAACAACGTTGAAAATTCAGACATTCGCAGAGACCTTGAACGCACCATTAGCTGCTGGACTCTCTATGTACGCTGCAATGTAAATAATCTAACTAACAGAACATTAATCCTCTGTTTTACTGGCGAGATGACGCATGTTGTATGTGTGTATGTGTGTGTGTGTGTGTGTGTGTGTGTATGTCTCCTCACCACACCACCGACCACAAGGACACCCATGGATGTACGGGAGGTAAGGGAGGCAAGGCCAGTCACCATGGAGACCATAAGCTCCTCCTGGGTCATGGAGCTTTGTGGAAAAGGAGGCATGCTGGTGCTGACTGGAGTCAGGGCCATGGGCCTCGGGACCTGCAGGCACAACACAGCTGATAACAGCACAGCCAGAGAGGAAAAGTGGAATTCTAGGAGAGTGATACCAGAATCATTCTTTGGGGAGGACTCTCAAACCTCCCGCCACGGGCTGGAATTGAACCCCGGCTGCAGTCAGTATATGGGGTACGCACTTCATCAAGTCAACTCAACTTGGCTCCGTTAGTTAGTTCCCATAGTAGCATTTTATTGTATTAAGTTTTGTGAAACTTGACCTCAGTGTGTAAAATGAGCTGTAAATAACCTCTAGGATAATCACAGCATCAAGAAACTTTACCTCCACAAACTAGAGACCGAGAGCATTCAGAGGATTTCCTCAGCAGTTACCAATATAGAAGTGCAACAATTCTTGCAGAATCAAGAAATGTCAAAATGTGATGGTTAATTAATCTGCTGTGTGGTTTCTGAAGGTGTTACCTGGTCATTGTAGCCCATGAGGGCCCGCCGGGTGTTCTTGGGCCCCAGGAAGCGGTTGACCAGCATGGTCCAGCCCAGAGAGAAGTGGAAGCTAATGTCCTCCTGAAAGTCACTGCAGAGCTTGTCACAGGCCAGGTCATAGCTGAGGCTGAAGCACTGACGAGGAACCAGCTTGTCTACCTGCTCTCTCACGGGGTTGGGCAGCAGAGGCTTCAGTCCCTCTACACACACACACACACACACACACACACACACACACACACACACACACCAGAGAATCAAGAAATACACTGAGTCATAATTTAGCACAGAAGTCAGTGTGACTACATACATTTTACAATGTAAGGATAATATAGCAAACAGTATAACATGAGACCTGAAAACACTAGACTCTATTTTAAACTCATAAGGGGTGAAAAAGGTGACAAAGATCCAGACCAGACTTCTTGGGGGAATATACTTCATAGTTGAAATACTCACTGTTCATTAACATATCATTATCAATAGAACAATAATCATTGCCATATATGGTCATATCCAACTCCCTCATGTTTGTAAAGCAACCTGTTACATGAATCATCGCTCATCTTTGCCCGCACTCTTTTTCGTTGCCACTGATCATGACATCTGAGCGATAACACATCTGCAGCGCGCAGATTTCAACTGCCGCGCGCACTTGTTTGATCTTCGAGCACATATTCAGCAACCGAGTGAAGCAGATTCAGGCGCGCGCAAGTAAACAAACAACAGCAACACGCAGAACAACACTCTCCCTCTCCCCCGCGCTCGCTCGCGGTGGAGCGAGGACTTTTGACACCTTGGGGGCCGGGCCAAGGCTGACCCCGGGCCTCTTATGATTGGTCATTTTCCAGCCCTCCACGTGGCCCTTTCAGTTTACTGCTGACAGCTTAGTGGTAGCGGCGGCATCATGTAAACAACAACAACAGTTGTTTCATGACGTTGACAACCACAACTCTACGCTTCATCACTGGTAATAAAAAGGTTAAAAATGCTGTTTCTTGTTTCTAAATGATCATAGAGTGTTAGATCCATGGGTTTGCCATGACACGGAGCAGAGACCTTGCAGTCCAGTGGTGCAGGCTGTCTCTCTGAAGCAGAGGATGGCGGTCGTCTTCATTTACGTCAGTCTTCTCAGACAGCCCACAAACATTGGACGACTTTCTGATCATATCCTTGTCAAGGTTTCTTTTCTTTTTTTTTATATTAATGTTTTGATCCGGCCAGTGCTTGGATCAGGCCTTTATTGATTCGTTGATTCTTAATTATTTCTGACTGCTATGTTGGTTTTATTTTACATAATTAATTGTGATGGTTATTTACCATATTTCCTCAATAAATAGCCAATCTCATATAGCTAATGGCCGGGGACGTTGTTTACATGAACAAATAAAGGCTGGAACAGCATTTTTAACCTTTTTATTACCTGTGATGAAGCGTAGAGTTGTAGTCGTCAACGTCATGAAACAACCGTTGTGGTTGTTTACATGATGCCGCCGCTACCACTAAGCTGTCAGCAGTAAACTGAAAAGGCCACATGGAGGGCTGGAAAATGACCAATCATAAGAGGCCCGGGGTCAGCCCTGGCCCCGCCCCCAATGTGTCAAAAGTCCTTGCTCCACGCAAGCAGAGCTCCACCGCGAGCGAGCACAGGGGAGAGAGAGAGAGGGTTGTTGTGCATGTTGCTGTTGTTTTTTACTCGCTCACACCAACCTCTGCTTCACTCGGTTGCTGAATATGTGCGTGAAGATCAAACAAGTGCGCGCAGCAGTTGAAATCTGCGCGCGTGACATGAAATAATTTACGCACGCGTGCAGATGTGTTATCGCTCGCGCGACTTTTGACTCACATATGGCACCATATTGTCCTAAAAAATTTGTTATCGTGACAGGCCTATGCATCAGCATGTTGGATTTGTTTACATTCACATATCGTTACGTTACTCTACTCTACTCTACTCTACTCTACTCTACTCTACTCTACTCTACTCTACTCTACTCTACTCTACTCTACTCTACTCTACTCTACTCTACTCTACTCTACTCTACTCTACTCTACTCTACTCTACTCTACTGGCTGTCAGATTGTTAAGGGGTTAAAGTGTAGACAGGTGGATGTTTGGGGTGTTACCGATCATGTCGGTCTGTGTGGCCTGCAGGGAGCTGGTGATGGAGGTGGAGCACCTCTCTGACATGTTCTTGCCCAGACCCTCCTCTATGTGCCGGTGGAGCTCCTAGAATAGAAAACAAAACACAGATGTGTCATTATTTCACCCATGGTTATAATGGAAGCATGTTACAAATAGCTAAATCTGAGCCATCTAGATTTGTTGCCTCAGTAAGGTTCAGGTTTACAGCATGTTTTCTAGCCTGTTCTTACACTCATCACAGATAGAAACAGCTGAGGGAGGGGGAGCCATTTTGGCCTCTGTGCCAATGAAATGAGATTGCAGAGTTGAATGGGTACACCATGACTCGGTCTGGACTGCTCTTAGATAACACAGATTACAGGCTTTATCCAGGTTCAGGGAGCCAGCAGGAGGCCAGGGATGAAGCAGGGGATGAGATATACATGTGCCGCATGTAAACACCAGACTGACTGAGATGCAGGAGGACGGACAACATTTCTGAGTGGTGGTTGGTTAAAAGAAATTGTGAAGAGTGAACATTTGAAGTTATTCTACTGTAATTAATACTTTAAAAAGGAGAGAGCTCTAAATCTAAAATATCAAATAAATCATAAAAGCTCACTTAACCTTTAAATTCCACAACTACAATTACAGCCTTGCAGGTGTTTGCCTCCGTCAGCCAGCCAAGCTTCACTTTACCTCCATGTTGGTCCAGAGGGATGTACCACGGAGCAAGATTAGTGGGGTAGCAGGGTTAGCAGTGGACACTTTCATTCTCTGTAATCCACTATTTTCCAGGTCATCTTTGCAGATAAATGTTTAATTTATCTGCATATTATTTTATTTTATTTCATTGCCAATTTCTCTGCAAATGTGTAAATACTTTATCAGTGTATGTTTAAATGCTGCTACTAGATGCGTGAATTTCCCTTGGGATAAATGCAACATCTATCTATCTATCTATCTATCTATCTATCTATCTATCTATCTATCTATCTATCTATCTATCTATCTATCCATGTTGAGCCTAAAACTTACATTTTCTGTTTCACAAAGGTGTTTCTGTTTTAACCTGGCATACAATAATAGTTAACTGTATGATTAATGAGTAGGCCATTTATTCTTGCAGATGAAATGCTCTATAATTCTTCAAACTATAGGGTTATGTTTTTATGCTTAGTCCTGATTTTCTGAAGTCCGTTTTGTTGACTCATCTACAGCAACAGTGTTGCCATTTATAAAAAATATATTTCGAATGCTTCAAAGTGTGTGGAACGTCAAATGACACACACCCTTTCATAAAAACACAGAGTTCAGAAGAAAGCCAGGGCTAACAAAGAAACACAAAGAAACCCTGACTCTGTTGAATTTGCTTTGTGGTTCAGCCCACAGACTTATATGAAGCCATTACAGTAGGCGATGTGTCAAATATGTGCAGCTTTGAAGATAAAACAAAACAATCTCAACAGTTTCAAGGGGGACCAAGCAGTCCCAGGCCAGACCAGATACATAATCCCTCACTCATAAACAACACCTGGACACACTCAACTCCTTCTATTGGGGCAGTAACTAGCTCCCAACCCAGACGGGGCAACAATCTGAATCTGAAAAGATGGCATTTCCTCTCCTCCACCAACAGGATTGGTGTCTCTGAATCCGTGTTGCTAAAATTGAAGCCTGTCGTTATTTGTGAGAGCTGTTGATATTATGGCTTGTCCATCTCAAGGAGCCTACCAGTGCATTCTGATCAAAGATACAGGCATTCCTCTACACATACTGACCAAAGATTCAGAGCTGGCAGGACAAGTGGTGACAGCAAAATCAAGCAAAATTTACATTTGTGGTTATGACATCTTGAGATAAGACAAGATAGGGGGTCTGAGATAGGATAGATTTTATCTACCCAAGTGAACGTACAACAAGCAGTGAGGATATTTCTCTGTCGTGAGGCCACAGGTTTGTGCTTGTGTTTGTACAGGACACCAGAGACAACCTCAACAACTAGTGCTGACAAAGAACAACCATAAACACAATAGCTGTCAGACAGCTAACTGCTGACATGCAGACACATTCAGCCAACCACCAAACTGTTGGCCATGGTCACCTACAGAGTCAAATGGAAGTACTCTCCAGTATTATAGTTTAGTTTACGATGCTTTTCAAATGAACGCAAAATGCTTTCAATCAGAACTATTGTCCAAGAGTTTGGGTTTGGCAGCGGATGCCTCCACATAAGCTTTTGGATATAGGAAAATAACTGTCATGTAAAATGTATCCATGTGTACAGTTAGCCATGGGCTAACTGGCTACAAATTTGCAACACCCAGGCATGCTTTTAACACACATCCAGGTATGTGTGCAGCTGCACAACAACAGCGGCCGCCGTCGCTAACTGCACAGCGGCCGCCGCTTATTGTAAACAAACCGGCATGCTAACTGTACACAAAGCCATGGGCTTGGCTACAAATTTGCAACACACCAGGCATTCTTTTCACACACATCTGTCCAGATGGGAAAGTATGACATAAAACAAAATAAATCTGAATATGCAGCAGAAAAAGTGTCAGTTTTAGATAGACAGACCTACTCTGTGAAGCTTAAATTAAGGACAAAGAATTGTGTTAAATATCCGTTAGACTCACGTTCTTGTAGACCTTGAGCACCACTTGTGATGGGTGGAAGTCAATGTGGAAGTCATCCACCAGCACACTGAGCTTCCTGATTTCCTCCGACATAGCGTTGGACACCTGAACACGAGCAGACAGGAGGGGTGAACACCTTGCCTCTGTTGGAGGCAGCTTCCAACTTGATATTTACAAGGTTTTTTGTGTGTGTGACTAGCCTAGTTTACACTTTTATTTGAGAAAATAATTAGATTAACATTGGAGAAGGAACTTAAAGAACATCTGCTGATGTAATGCTGGGTTTCACCTGTCTCTCCACCTCCTCAGTAATCTTCTTGATTTTGGCCTTACAGTCCATGGTCAACAAGTCCAACTGCTTGTCTATAAACTCCAATCGGTCCTGACGGTCCTCTTTGGTCTCAAGGCAGTAGACCCTACACACACAGACACACAGACACACAGACACACACAGACACACACAGACACACACAGACACACAGACACAGAGCCACACAGAGAGAGACAGACAGACACACACAGAGACAGACACACACACACACACACACACACACACAGACAGACACACACACACCAGAGGGCAGATGATGATGACATGTTCTTTGGTTCTCATACAGTCTCAATACATACACTAGTGCACTGCCTTTATTATGACTCACCTCTGCTCTTGTGCAGCAATGTGAACAGAATCCATGATGCGGCGCAGGGCTTCAGAGATCTGCTTGGCCCTCACTGTGTGCTGCTCAAACTTTGTCTTCACCGCTGACTGTGAGATACACTCCTACACGCAGCAGCAGACACACCAACAATACGACATCAGCTCAAGAATAATGGCTGGCTTGTACTTACTGGAAATTCACTTTTCATAGCTTTACACAATGAAAATACAACAGAAGTAAGCATGACCTTACTGAGGAATTCATCAGAGTATTCAAATCTGTGGCATATTAAAACCTTTTCCTAGTTGCTCCGCATTTTAAAATGTTACCTCAAATCGCCGCTCAAAGTTCTGGAACTCAAACATTCTGGCTTGAAATCCCTCTGCAAGAGCTCCACCTGAAACAGTACAAAGCAATGTAATAATACTGGAGAATATTGTTCCACAGACGACATTTGATGTTTTCTTTACAAAGCTACGTCAGACAAGGCAGTGTAACCTGTGATCATCAGAGTGATCATGTGTCTGCTCGAGGCATAGCGTGATTTAGTACACATCGGGCTTAAAACTGATGTTCAATACCTATTTCACATGTTTATCCACTATCCATTACTTTTCTAAAACCTTTCACAATTTCAAATTGCAAAACTTATCCAGGCCTGCCAAACAAAATTTAGAAATTCGGGTATTTCCATGACCCTGTCAGAATCCACACTGACAGGCTTCCCCACCTGCTTCAGGCATTCCCTGAGCCTTCTGCACACGGGCCTGAAGGACCTCCTTGGCAGAGACAAAGAAGATGCGGTCACTGGCCTGGCCTCGGTCCACCACGCCCAGTTCCTCCACCAGGAAGTTGGTGCAGCGGTCCATGTGCTGCCTGCGAACCTATGACAGCACCAACACACTTTATTCAACATTATTTCAACACAACAATGGTAAACACTAAGCCAGCAAACTACTGGCAAACAGTTTTGTTGTAGGAATTTGAAGGAAAAACACCTCCACCCAATGATTCAGATCCACAAATTTCATTTAAATTGAGCCAGTAGTTTTTTCCTGACAAACAGACAAACAACCAAAAACACTTTCTCCTTGGTCGAGGTAAGAGTTAGACTGTGAGTAAAGCAGGGGTGGGACCAGGCCATCGTTTTGCAAGTCACAAGTACCTCTCAAGTCTTTTCCCTCAAGTCCCGAGTCAAGTCCCAAGTCCTACAGTTTGAGTTTCGAGTCGATCCCGATTCACATATAGCGGTAGAAATGAATGTGATTGTATGAAAAATTACAAAATAACCCAAACAAAAATTATTTTGTGCATTCTGGCTTTTTCCCCTCACTGATTTAGCAGTGCTGCTAGCAAAGTGACTTAGCCGAGAAGCTAGCGTTAGCTTTCATTCAACTTACCGTTCTTCTGTCTGTAATCTTCGACCTGCATGTTTTGCAAACTGCAATTTGTTTTTTGTTGACCACTTTGTAGTTTTTGTAACCGAACAACACCATCTTTGGCATCATTTTTGCCAAGTGGCGCCATTTTTTTGACAGTTCTTTTTCATTGGTTGTCTTGCAATTTGATTGGATGGATGCTGTCAGATCAAAATTGATTGGATGTTGTTCTAACAGCACCAGTCAGTCAGTCAGTCAGTCAGAGACAGAGTGGTCTTTGGGTTTTGGGGAAAGTAGCAAGTCTTTTCAAGTCAAAAGGCTCAAGTCCAAGTAAAGTCAAAAGTGATATTGGGAGTTAATTGGGATCCATCTGCATTGATGCCCAAACATCGATGCATATAGCTGTCTTTAATATATACTTTTATTTTGACAATCTCACTGTTTTGTTTGGAGTAGTAAACTGAGCACACAGATAGAATCTGTCTTGGAAATGGTCTATGTTCATAATTGAAAGATCATTACAGGCTATTTAAGTTTTAAATGTATAACTTTGTGATATCTGCAAATATGGTATCATTGTCCAATGAATCGATCCAATATCGTGTCACAATGAAACCCACGATTTACACCCCTACTGTTTAGTAAGAGTACCTTGTTAATTGATTACTTGTCAACTATTGAATTAATCGCCAATTAGTTTTTTTTTTAGTTTTTTTTCAGGAAAGAAAAGGTTAGATCCTCCAACTACAGTCTCTAAAGTGTGAATATCTTGTGGTTTCATTGCTCCTCTAGAACAGTAAACTGAATATTTTAGATTAGACGGATTAATCAATATTGACAAAAAAAATCATAAGCTGCACCCCTAGTATTGGAACAACCTCACATTTTAGTTGGTGCCACAGACTTTGCTCTCTCTGTGTAGCACATCAAGGCCCATCATCTTTAAGGACATCCAAACCTATAGAGCAGTGCTCACAGGTGACAGAAGGCAGCTCTAGGTGCGATAATAAACACTTGATCCACATACCCTTCTACTAACTGCAGCATGAAGTTGCATAAACCACTGGTGTATAGAGACACAGCACCAGCGGTTCATGCGTGCAACAGATATCGTAGCTAAAATGAAGCTGACTGACCTCCTCCATGTATTCAGGTTCTGAGGCTGAAGCATCCCAGCGGTTGTTGAGGATGAAAATGTTGGGACTGGAGAGCCGCTCATTGACCTTGTGAAAGAAGGACTTCTCCTGTAGAAAGACATAATTTAAAACTTGTTTAAAAGACATTTAAAATATTAGCATTGCATTGACATTTACTACAACTCTCCAGTACTTTATTCCATCTCATTATACCCCAGTTCATGACTCTGGGTCAAACTACAGATTCTTCAGAGAACATTTGCTCTTTTCAAACATCCTAGCTCCATTTACTCACCGTCTGCATCAGTGTGGACTCAGAGTTTGCCACCAGAACAAATACATCAGCATCCAGGCAAAAGTTGTCGATCCAGCTGTCCAGTTCTGTGGTCACATCGATACCTGGGCTGGAGGGGGGAAATAAAAAGTAGAATTAGCCAATTGCAGCCCTTGGAAAGTGAGCATGCTGGCTTTTAGGCAAGAGAAGGCTGAAATTAAATATTCTTCTTTAACAAACTTCGGGAAATCTCTTATCGATTTAAATGGCTTCAACTGCATAGTGTCCCTACCTTCGCCTTGGTATTAAATGCTGTGACCTTTCCATCACAGAGTATAGATAGAGATCTATGTTTGTATCAGGCGGCAAGCTCCGGTCTGAGCAGGGAGGCAAACCAGGAAGTGCCTTAAGCTGCATTCTACTGAAAATTCCAGCAGGGGGCGCCAAGTTTGGCTGCAAAAACATTTCTGTCCATTCATTTCAATGCAAAATGAGAAAACTTCTCACTTGATTTATTACCTCAGAATTTTTTTTAGGACAACACTATGTTCTCAATCACTAGTAAAAAATCTTCAAGACAATTTGATGTTAATAGTTCAAATAATGGCCCCATTTAGAAGAAAGTAAAAGATAAAGAATCATGATTTGGGGCGGGGCTACCTTTGATTGACAGGTCACTGACAAGGCAAGCAGTCATCAGGAGAGAAGCAGAACAATATAAAAAAAAGGACGTTTAGCGGTTTGGTGTCATAACTTTGACCCTTTCACTGTATTTTCACTTAATGACAGTTTATTTGAACGTTTTGTTCAGTAAAAATGTCTTGTTCAGCGTTTGGTTGGACTAACAGACACTCCAAGGAGTCGCTGCTCAGTTTTCTGAGGTAAGTAACAAACATTTTTTTTTTTTTTTGTTGCTAGCCAAAACTAACATCCCAGTTAGTGCTCCAGTTAATGCTAACATGAATAAGCAGCAGCTTGTCTCAGTCAGGTTGAGGTGTAGAGAGGCTGTAGTCAGTGATCAGATCCCTCTCCTCCTCCACAGTCCAGATATGGTCTGCTCCCCGTATCGGAAACAAGATGGCGACGAGTGTAACGCTGAACTCGATGCTTCCAACGGGCCACAAACCAATGGGTGACGTCACGGTGACTACATCCATTATTTATATACAGTCTATGGTTTGTATGTAATGTGTTCATGTGCTGAATAGAGGTGAACTAGGCTGCACTACAGTGCTCAAAGAACAGTTTTTAATGCAATCAATTCCTGTCAAATAATATTTCAGACTTTATGCCCATACCCATGTGATACAACATCATTTTAACTTTTATTTATGCAGCTGCACAGCCAGACGCAGGTGTTTTGAGGTGGAATAAAAAGAAGGAAGGGGAGAGAACTGCCAGGATCGAAGTTATCATTAAACATTCAGACATGAACCTCTAAACCACGGTGCAGTGCTGCAGTAGATATGACATGTTTTACCTGGTCTTGAACTTACAATCATTGGTGCCAGCGGCACGTTGCAATAATGCAAACAGGTGATGGGACTGAATGTATTGTCTTAATAGCAGTGTTTCGGCGGCTCCTTAAGAAGAGTGAGAACGAGTCGAATCGGCACAGTCCTCCCGCAGCAGTCTCTCCCAGCTGCAGTCACACAGCCGGAGGGGATGTTAACCCCTTAGCGCCCAGTCTGCAAATTGCTAATAGGCTAACAGTTAGCTCTGTAGCAGTACAGTGTGTATGTGCTGCTGCTGCAGGCGGTGTTCACTTAGCGATCTCTGTTTGTTTACAACAAGCACCGGACACTCTGTGCACAGTTAGTGATGCCTGTTAATTCACGATCACTATGTGTATGATCAGCGGAGAGACTGTGCATAATTAGCCATGCTGCTTTGTTTACGATCAGCGGCCAGAAACACGGCTAATGCAGCACTGCCTTGTCTGCCCCCTCCTACCCAACCAGTGCAGCCCAAAGGATCTTGCAGTGTTAAATAAAAATGCAAAGGACTGTGTAAAGAAATGGGAAATTGTCATTTGACCAACCAGCTTCACAGACATGAAAAGCAGAAGTATGAACTTGTGTCTGACCTGTCCACCAACACCAGATCATCCCTAAGCAGAGCACACTTGGCTTTAGGCCACATGACACAGACCAAACTGCCAGCATCCAGGTCCTCATCCTGGTGGAGAGCGTGGGCCAGCTGGTTCACCGTCTGTAAACACACACAATACTAGTATCAGATGGGTTCACATACACAATAAAAAGCAACCTTCCACTTCTAGAGACTTGAGCTGTAGAGACTAATGCTACGGTGTGTTACAGTGGAGACGTTTTGACCTGCTCACCTTTATGCTCTTCCTTTCCTCAGAGCCTTCAGTGAGGAGGAAGGCCTCATTGCCATCTGTTCCCTCCACCCTCAGGAAGCAGTTGGTGGTGTGTCCTATTCCAGACGGCAGCACCTTGTCACACAGCATAGCATTGATCACTGAGCTCTTCCCATTGCTGGTCCTGGAGAAGAAACGACAGCCGCGGAGCTAAATACCTGCAGTCTCTTCACAGCATTTACCATTTATATAGTATTTATAGCTACATAGAATTGGATTCAAAACTAGCTAATAATTGATAAATTAAGAAATAAAAGAAAAAGACAGCTATACAAACCTCCCAAAGAAGACCACCTTCATATGCCTGCGGGCAAGCACTTCCCCAATCCCCGACACCTTGGCCAGGTAACCTCGGACCTCCTGAACCTGCTCCTCCGTGGTGACCGGGTCCAGTTCTTCATTTTTGTAAGTGTCTAATATGCAGAGGTCATAACACAGAGGTCAATCCTACTGGTTATACATAGACTGTCCATAGTTATTCTGTTTTATGGCAGACTACATCAGACTAGGCTGTATGAATATGATGCAGTAGAATCAGTCTCATCGGCTGGGGTAAAATGTTAACTTGCATGCCTTGTGCATTTACCTGCATCTTTCTTTTTAAAAACAGATTTTGTGTTACCCTGAGGCCCAACCATTAAGTTGAAGAGTGGTTTATAAATAGTTTGAATGTTCAATTTTTGATCATTTCGAAAAAAACTAAATGTCAGAAAGAGTCCGTGTGAGGTCATATGCCATGGACCACAGGTTTTCATCTCCACTCCATGTGGCGGCTGTGGCTTCGATGAAAGGAAGGTCGGTGGTTCGATCCCTGATCACGGCAGTTTGCATGTCATTGGGCAAGATACTGAATGGCAAATTGCTCCTGATCGGTGTGTGCATGTGGTTTCCATGGCATCAGGTGGCTCCGTGTACGGTACGAATGTGTATGTGAACAGACGAATGATGACCTGTAGTGTTAAAGTGCTATAGTGGTAGTTATGACTCGAAAAGTGCTACACAAGTGCAGTTGGACACATTCGCCATCAGCGACCCTTTTTCTCTTTCTCATACACCGCTGCACACACTAAAAACTGATTGCTATAGTCCTAAAATACCAGTCATGATTCTCAACCCGACTCCTCCATCCCCAATTGTTTAGAAAAGGAGGCGAAAGCTGAGGTGATTTATTCAACAGTTGGCATTAATGAAAAGGTCTAGAGAATTCATGTTGGTCTGATTGTTACTGTGGTTGTACAAAGTTTTTTGAACACCTTAAAATTGGCTCTTTCACTTTAATTTTTACTGAAAAGTCATATTATTGTTTATTTAGACATGAAAACAGCATGTTTAACTACCTTGAGATTATCATAGGGGAGCATGGGAGAATGAATGACAAGCAGGACAGTACCATCTAGAAAGGATGTGCTCTCCTTGATGTAGGCCCCCAACTGTTCAAAGATCCCGTTGATCTTCTTCTTCGCTGTGACAAAATGCTTGAGTGGAGATGCATTCACTTCCGCCATCAGTCTCTTATCCTTCTTGCCGTGGACTGTGTTAGTGTTGGGTCGGGAGAAAACCAAAGACATGGCACTGGATAGAGTACAAAACATTAAAAACACCTTTAGAAGAATGTCTGGCAAAAAGGTTGAAATCTGAAAACTATTCCACACTGAGACACAAACATTCACAGCAATGCTTTTGTAAATGTGATATCCATTTTTAAATGCCGTCAACTTCTTAAGGTCAAATTGTCTAAACTCCAGCCTGTTGGCCATGTGCAGCCCACCCTCTTTATTTATACAAGTCCCCATCAATCAATGTCACACTCCCACCAACAATATACAGCAGTATTGGAAGTAACAAGTCCCAGTAGCTTTTTGTGGCTTTGCAATGTAAATAAAAAATATTTTCCCTCTTTTTAAGTTTTCAGCAACCCATTTCTGGAACTCTGCATGATCTAATTAGTGCATGTTCTTAAGTTATCCATGCATTAGCAAATATAGAAACTATAAGTAGACCACATTTTTTCTTCAATTTCTTGCCTGGTACAACTAAAGGTACATTTATTTTGACACATGTAATGATAACAAGAAAATATCTCCTAAGGGTTTAATTTAAGAGCTGATATCTAGACATTTTCCATGGTTTTCTTGATAATGATTTTGGTTTTTATTACGAAAACTATGGAAATGGGTAGATGTCAGCTGATACCAGGCATTAAAATTAACAAGATATTGAAGAAAACAAGGGTGGTCTAATAATTGTTTCCATGACTGTATAGTGGAAAACTGGACCACCTTACAGAATAGCCCATCATAAACTGTGAAATCAGAAATGACTATAGCCTTCAATGGCAGCTCTCTGATACAATGCCAACAGAAACTGAAACTTCAAGGAGTCTTGTGTAACTTTCATAATGAGTCATGTTATTAATGAGCTATACAGTACAGACAGTAGTATAAAACATAAGACATAAAATGCAACGACAACATACACACAAGTGCAATAGTACAAACAACACAGTTTCCAATCATCGCTCACTCAAATGGAGTAGTAATAGAAGTAATAGAAGCATGACGTCCTGACATCATTGATTGTTATCGGCAATAGCAGATTGGACAAAAGGAAACCCGTTCCTATTGGTGCTGCATTTAGGGAAAGTAAACCTTCGCCCTGAAGGAAACAGCTAAAACTCAGCATGCAAGGGGTTAATATAGTCAGAAACAATGGTCTGAGTCTTAAAGATGAACCTTTCTTCATAGAGCTGCTGACGATTTTTAAGCAAACGGCAGTTATTAGTTATCACAACACAGCCTGACCATTTTAACTAGATGTCCAAACCAACTGCTATTTGACTGCAATAGGTGTTAATGTTCGGTGTGTCCACCTGTATGTGTGTATGAGGGCCAGTGGGCCATTACTCAGCTGTGACCTTTCACACAGATTGAAGGGTACACTGAAGCTATGCTCTTAATGTTTTCGTTGTCTAACTTCCTAAATGTAAAATCAACACAAACCCGAGTTGAAAGCGACACAGACACAGCCAAGTGAAATCTTTAGAGTTAACTATAAATAACACCAGCTAGCCTTTGTTAGCAGAGTGTCGGAGGTAAAGCCCCTAACGCTGCATGTCTGTTGTTAGCTCGTCTCTTACATCAGCCACACGTCCATTGGTCCTATTCATGTGTTAATAACGTTGAACCTTACTGCTGCTGTCTGGCATGACAACGCACCAAATCTGGACAAATCCATGCTAATGTACAAGCTAACTAGCCTTCCAATTAAGTTGTCTGATTAGCCGGTCAGCTAACGAACTGACTGTTGACTGCTCCGGTGTGTTTCTCACCGTGGATGAAGGTCTTTCTTCACAGGTAATCCTCTTGCATCCTGGCCCCTCGGCTGGTCAAATATCTAGCTAGTTACTAACGTGACAGCGACTTAATGTTAGTAGCGTTAATTGGCGCTATGTTAGCTCTCTGTGCTAATAAAGGGGCGTCACTGGATGCTAAAGCAGGCGCAGACTTGACAACAAGCTGTTTTGTAGCTCTGTTTCTCAAACTGCTCGCTGTGTCAGCACTTTACCAGCTGCTCCGGTGTTTCCTTCAGGTGTTGACTGCTCACACACCGACCTGCTCAGGAGACGGTTCGCTCCTCGACCTGACACTTTAATAATAGTGGACGTTATCACCGTCACGTCTCACAGTCTTCTTCCTCTTCGCTGAGGCTTGTTGGAGTCCACAGCGTTGCATTATACTGCCCTCTTCTGGTTTTACTTTCTTCTTTTTCTTCTTCTTCTTCTTCTTTGGTGTTTATTGGCAGTTGGCATCCTTACTGTTGCATTTACCGCCATCTGCTGGACTTCACTTCCTTCTTACTCACTGGCGGTTCTAGACCAGTGTTACTGTGGGGGCCAAGAAGGGGCCAGTGTTTAATCAGAGGGGCACATTAAAAAACGGAAAGATGATTTTCAAGCATTCAAAACATTTATATAGATTATTTAAAAATCTAATTTCAGTATATGCAGAAGATACAAATGAATTGATTGAAATAATGACTTACAATAACAATTACTTTTGTACAACAATGCATTGTGATATCTCATTTTTGTGCACAATTACTTTTTTTTATTTTTAAAGTGCAGTACAGTGAGAATGATCTTTATATATATATATATATATATATATATATATATATATATATATATATATATATATATATATATATATAGTTGTTTACAGGTGTTTGTGTTATGCACTTATGTTACCAGCAGAGGTCAATGTGCTGTTAGTGAGACTTACTGGGGGTGATTGTCTCGGAGAACTGGGGGATTGTGGGTTGTTGTTGTTGTATGGCTTTTGTACGGCGTGGTCACAGTGACCGGAGTTAAGCTGTGATTTTCTTTAATAAATTGCACAGAAGCTGCATACCAGTCATCGCCTCCTTATTCAACGCTGCAGCACTGGGATGATCGGGAGCCGGCGGCTTTTTAAGAAGAGTAAGAACGGGTCTAAGCGGCACAGTCCTCCTGCAGCAGTTTCTCCCAGCTGCAGAGCGGGAGGGATGTTAACCCCTAATAGGTATTGCTAATAGGCTAACAGTTAGCTCTGTAGCAGTACAGTGTGTATGTGCTAACAGGCCAACAGTTAGCTCTGTAGCAATACAGTGTGTATGTGCTAATAGGCTAACAGTTAGCTCTGTAGCGATCTCTGTTTGTTTACAACAAGCACCAGACACTCTGTGCACAGTTAGCTATGCCGGTTAGTTCAAGATCACTATTTTTATGATCAGCGGAGACGCTGTGCATAATTAGCCATGCTGCTTTGTTTATTATCAGCTGCTGACGTTGTGCACAGTTGGCGACGGCGGCCACAGTTGCATCTCCTGTGTTTAATCCGTTGAACAATCGAAAACCATACGTCCCCTTCAGAGTCTCTAAATCCCTCTGGGGGGCTTTTTGTAATGGAGACACGCTGAGTGAGTGGACAGAGAGGGCGTGGCCTGAAACTTTCCTGATGGCCACTCTTCCCCCTAAAGGAAACACTGCTCATGAAAGCGATGGGAGGAGGGGAGAACCATCCCGTCACTTTTACCACCAGATGTCACTGTATTGCAGCATCATGTGAGTTACGGTCCAGTGTTCTTTAGCCTACATTATTATTCTGAAGCTTTAGGGCCCTGGGGCTGCAGCCCAGGTTAGCCCGTTCATTAATGTGCCCCTAAGGATATGTTATACTGTCTTAGCCTCATATTACAATATTTTTACATTAAACCTGTTCCACTCTAATGCCATCAACACAGCGAACAATTCAACAGTCCACACACTCAAATAATGTGATTTTCTTTTATTAACCTACATGATAACTAGGTACAGCAACTGCAGGTGCTGTTGAAGCTGTTTGCGAGTCCTTTGATCCATCTGTACTCACCCGAAAAATGTCTCTATATCTTTGGTCCCTTAAGGATAGCATTCATTGGTTAAATCAGCATGGCATTCATGTGTTAAATCTTCAGTAGTTCTAGATTTACATTCAGATTTTATAATTCCCAGCATTCAGCTGCAGAAAACTCATTATCATATACCCAACAATCATATCTTTTGCATTTTTCTCTTCAAAACATGCCAAAAGTCCTCCTCCTCCCAACACATCTGCAGCACCATTTTTGGTGGATCTCTATGCCCAATTAGATTAATCCAGTAGTGGGCCATCAACTGTTTCCTCCGCAACCATGATGGCATTTCACCTGCTTCCACTTGGAGAGCACAAACTGGGGAAGTTCTAGCTGCTCCTAAAAATAGTCTGCGTGCTCGAGTTTACACCACATCCAATTCTGTGTCATTTGATAAAAGCCCCTTTTTCAACATCAGAAATATTGCAACTACTGTTTCTTTATTTGGCCAGGCACTGGACCGCAAGATATCTTGGTCCGACTTACGGTGGGCCGAACCTCAGCGTATCAGGTTCCAGTCAGTTTAAGATGTGCTTCCAACTCCAGTTAACCTCTGCTGCTGGGGCAAAGCCGACACCCCTGCTTGCTCCTTGTGATCTGGGACTGTGGACAACATTCTCAGCTGCTGCCTGGAAGGAGAAAAACCAATACCTTTTCCACAACTGGGTGGAACATCTGCCGGAAACAGCAGGCATCACCATTCCCGGTTTGATTCTTCTGGATCACGAACACCAGACTCTTGCCAAGTTCAAAGACTTTTCTGAACTCATGCGTGCTATAAATCCTTTGCCTGAAACATCATTAAAGTTTGCTGACGAACTTACCTGCCTGACATTGTCCTGAGCTAAAAGTTCCGACATCAGTGTAAATTGAACACACCATAAGACGTTACGGTAAGAAGACCAGCCTTCAAAATTAAAAGCAAACACATGTGGCTTTCAAAATAAGAGCACATGGATGTGTTAGCAGAATCCACCACAGAATTTACAAGAAGAGTGTAAAAATATGACGCCTTAAATAACACAGAACCCTTATTATCTTTTACAATAATTCATTAAAAATATGCAATGTTTAAGATGGAATAGTGGCATTAGAATGTACGAGAAGCACCAAATTTAATCTTTTAGGGCAAAAATGTCCTACCCAGACCCCCACACTTTGTTTGGGTCCCCCCATCATCATCTCAGAACATCCTGTAGGAGACACTGGTTCTAAAGGCTTGACAGACTGGACAGACAAGAAAATGCCCAGCAGTATGTTCAGGGTAATAAAGGAGGAGAGATGTTTTTGGGTCCTTCATTAAGTCAGCTTCAAGTCAGTAAATGGGTTTGGCTGCACTGAGAATTTCATGTACAGACTTCTTTTTATTTATGTAAATATGTTGGTTGTTGTTTACACTACAGTTTGTTAAAAATGTTTGAATAAAACATATTTGGGTTAAGGCATGGAGTGGAAAAATAACTCACTGAGTTGAAATCACTAACTGACAGCTTCGTCCCCCCCATCTGAGTGTGTGTACAAACGTAATTTTATTAATAGATTAAATAAGTGTATGTGTTCCCTTATGTTTACCTGGTAAAAGGCTTTGGACATTAAAATTGCATGGCTGCTGTGGATTTTTCTGTCCTAATGATAATAGGTATCTGATGTGAATCTCTTTTTAACGAGGACACATTTATGTATCTCGATGTTCATTTATTTGATTTAGAGCTGGACAACTGACTGACATTATTTTTGTGTTTACTGATACAGTAACAACAGGTAACATCCCAGCTGAAAAAGTTGATGTGGGGAGTGCAGATCAGTAAGACATCACAGCTTTCCATCCAGCAAAAAAGATAATTCATTGAAATCTTAAGTGTTTAAAGCTCCCTTAACAGTGGTCTTCTACATTTGACATTGTAAAGTTATAAAAAGAGTACAATGGGTCTCATAAATTAGTTTTGTGTTAAATTGTACACTATGTGACGCCCATGATGTATGAAACTTTATTATCACTTAACTCATTCATCTAGTTTTCTAAATTTCTATAATCCATATTTATGTTGTTTTTTTTACGACTAAAACAAACTGAATAATGTTTTTATGAAAACATTAAAAACATTTGAATTTCAGCCCAGGCCAGCTCTGTGAGTGAAGTCACAGCTTTAATAATCAGATCACCTTTTGATTTGTGAAAAGCTTTAAGCCTACGTAAATCTACTCAGAACTGTCTCCTGTCATTTTACTATGAGAGTCATAAAACCATCCGTTTAGTCAAGCTGTTGTTTCCTGTTATAAAAACCTGGCTAGAAACCCACTCATCTGTGAACTTCTATCTCCCAGAACTCATCTGAACCAGCCACAGAATTGGACCTGAAAGAATGCAACACAAGATATAAAGACTTTGTGTGGGAGTGGTGTGTCTCTTGTATTCTTTCCACTGTACAGACTGTTAGGATTCCTCACTGGTGGTTCGGTCCAATCGGCCATCAGGAGGTGTGTGATATACAGGACAATATGTGCTGTTCAGAGAATGAATACATGTTGATTTATGCTGGGCTCACTTAGATTAGTAGTAATCTGCTCTGTTTCATATCAGTCTTTTCCTAGTCTTGGGTTTAGATCAAACATATTTGATATTATCTCAAGTCTCAGTGACGTAACACAATCACCAACCAATAGATGAGTGGAGGAAAGGTCCCCGGTTCCAGACCGGCCAGTAAAACCAGTAAAACCACTTCCACAGGAAAAGTCATTTTATCACACGTCTTTTTGGCCTGCCAAATTTCTACAATGCATCTTTTTGAGTGATGCAATACTTTAAAGAAGAGGGAAGAGTATAGGGAACCAATAGCAATGCTTTAATTTGTCACATGACCTCCAGGCAAGGCCGGATTAAGCATATGGGCAACTGGGCAACAGGAGCCCTCCACCTCTAAAGGGCCCGGGGCAGTGTGGGCACAAGCTAAATATCGGCTTATCTCTCTCTTAAATGTTAAACTGTCCATCAGAGCCGTTGCTCAACAATGAATTTTGAGGTGACAGGGTGATTTCTGAGGACCAAAATGCTACTTGATTCTGGATTCTTGATTTTTGTTTGTGTCATGTCTTACTCTGTGATAGCTTTATCAATTCAATACATTTGTGCTACTGGGAATAGGTGCTGTTAAATAAATATCGGATGCTTTGAAAGTGGTTGATTACTTATTTTTTGTTTACTTACTTTTTCTATCTGTTTGTACGGTGTCCTTGAGTGCCAAGAAAGGTGCCTCCCAAATAAAATGTATTATTATTACTATTATTATTATCTATGTAGTGGGTCAATTTTGCCAGATTATACTGGTGCTGATGCTGTTTTGTTTTCATAACATCATATGTATGTGAGTGGCTTGACAAGAGGACATTGTGGTGCATTTATAGTTCTATGAGTGTTGAAAATGCACTTGATGACAGTTAGTTATTGATGTATTGAGTATATTACTGTAATTTATTCTGTATTTTACCAGATTATGGTGATTCTGGGGTCGTGATGATGGGGCTGTTGAATATTGTTGCCCAGGGTAAAGCAAAGTGTTAATGTGGCCCTGCCTCCAGGCCATCTTGAAACCCTATTTTATTCTATTAAGCGTCTTTGTGTACCCTGAAAAAGGACTCTATAAAATCACAATAATGTTAGTAAGGTCGGTCCTAAATAAAAATATAGTGATGTAATATATTTACGGCCACAAGGGGGATGTGTGGGGGCGCTGTTTCGTAGTAAAGAGAAGAGTAAGGAGACCCAGTTAAAATGTATAAAAAAATATATAAGTAAACATAATAAGTAAATTATTATTGTTTAATAAGTAAACATAAATAAGTAAATAACCGATGATTAATGTATGATTAACTAAATAAAAATCAATAGAGCTGATAAATATTAAATTAATTATTAAATTAAACACATAATTAAATGACAAATGTATATCATGAATTCATTTCTAAATTTTTCTTTCCATTATTCTTCCTTATATCTATTTTTACTGTAAAATAGTCAACTTTTCATGTCAGAAAAACAGAAACCCTTTTTCAGTTTTGTGGCATCTTCTTTCTTTTTTTTCAACACAAACCACTGAGTCACACACTAGAGCAGCTGGAGCCAAAAGCTGCTTCTCCGTGAGCAGGTGTGAGCCTATAGCTTTCCTGGAGTCTTTTCCGAATCTTGATCTTATACTTGATGTATAGGTAGCATTACAGATCTCTTCAGGTTTCAGGTATTATTGTCCATTCCATTAGAGTAAAACACAGGGACACAGTGGAAATCTAAAGATTTATTAATTTTGTATTACTTTATGTTCAGACAATCAGAAAATGACAACTTTTCCTTTCACTGTCTTCTAAAATCTATTAAGTGATAATACAAACACCTAAAGCAAAAATATATCTAAGTTAAAGGTGTCGACACCTGCATCGTGGTGGTTCTCAGAGCCGACCTTAATGCAGGTAACACAACAGTACTGGATAATCATTTAGTGAAATGAATCTGGGGATCCTCTGCTCTGCACAGCTTCTCTATGTTCCGTCTGGGATGCTTCAACAGGTTTCATGTTGTTGTACAGACACACTGTCCTAAGACACTAGGTAACATGTTAATGACTCAGACTGGTAGAAACCAGGGCTGGAGTCACCTTCCATCTGGAAAAACTAATGCTGCTGGCCCTCATTGACCCATGTTTCCAGTTATTTCATTAAACAGATTTATTTTTGATCCATGGAATAATTTTATCTAGCAATATCAGCAAAAGAACAGCATCCGCCAGTGCCTTTAACAACTGTTAGAAAAATTATTCATATCACTGTTTTCTGATGTGCCACCTCTCAGGCTTGGTGAAATTAATATTTTAACCTAGGCAAGACAAGACGGTGGTTATAGTCAAAAGAATAAACCTGGGTCATCTCACAGCACCTGAAACGCCCTTTCTGCATCACAACTAGGCTGCAGAATTTTGCAAAGCACACAATTCAACAATCACAGCCACTTGGCGCAGTGATTGGACAGGTGTGTGGCATTATTAGAGTAGGCAGGCTACCAATACAACACCCTGTCACTTTCCATGTCAACAATGAAGTGTTACAAGGGGGCTGAAGGTCTCCTACCACTGAAATATTTGAAAAAGAGACCATAGTTTTCATAGAAAAACCAGCTGCGATAATGCCCGGCCTACACTACAGGCCAAAAGTTTGGAAGCAAGATCAAATTTGTACAAAAAGATCATAGTTTCATTGCTATGCTTTGTAACAAAATTAATGTGATTATATAAAGTCACATGTTTACTATAATTATCAGGACTTTGTGTTTTTATTGCTTAGACTTTGTGTATCCTTCTTTCCTTAATGTATAAATCTGAACTCTTGTTTCTTTACTCAGCTGCTTCAATATTAGCCATTTCTGTGGTCATTTGTTTTTGGTAGGAGTTTTTGCATCCAAACTTTAAAAGCCAAAGAGCTAAAGTGAATAATGCAAGCTATGACTTGTTTTTTTTACTTTTGCACTAAATTTGTGACTCTTCCAAATTTTCAACCCTAAAACTAAGCCCTTCTTTTCTTCTGTTAACATTATTCAGCAATGGTCTGATAACATCAATGTATACCTAAAGCTAAATTGAGGAAAATGGTTCAATTCAATAAAGGTAAAGTCTGATCATGTAGTAAACACATCCAAAGAATCCATACTGGTTTTGAATAAAGTCATTGTGAACACAACATTTAAGTTGCTTCCAAACTTTTGGCCCGTAGTGAACATCTTTTGAGGCACTTATGAGCCGAGCTGAGGTTTTGCTGTAGAGGTGCATGCTGCCCTGCTTTCAGGTGCGGTGCTGAATATCCACAGTGACAAAGTGTTGTCTGTTCAATCCAACATGCAACTGCTGAATTCCTTGTGAATGAGGCCCAGATTCCTAAACAGAGGAAACATTCCAGACAGAAGAGGCAGAGACACTTGTGTGAACTGCCAGGCAATGTGGTACTTGTTGCGCTAGACATCATTCATTCAGCTGAAATCTAACCTCAGTAAAAAACAAAACAAACAAAACAAAAACTTAAAAAAAAGAAAAACAACTATGGAGCTACAAAGTACATGTGCTTGTTCTGACAAAAATAAAACTCTACACAGACATTTTTCTGCAGTTAGATGGACAGTTAACTGTCTCTTCTCTGAGGTAGTAAATAAGTAGAAATATCATTAAAGGCAAGTATAGAGAAAAACCTTTGACTCTGGAATACACCACTAGGACATGTGCATACATGGTAGGGCTGGGCGATATGGAGAAAATCAAATATCACGATATTTGTCAGCCAATACCTCAATATCAGTATTGCAACAGAGATTTTTGATATATTCTCATCAGTAATATGGATATGAGGAACACTTAGAACAGTCTGGTAAATTCAGAAAAATACAATACTTTACTGTAATCCAGCCTTTAAAAGCAATGAAATAAAACACTTATGCCGGATTACAATATTACGATATCCAAAATCTGAGACGATATCCAGTCTCTTCTCGTGGTATCAGAAATAATATCGATATATTGCCCAGCCCAAGTACCTGGTCCTTCAAAGTTGAATTTCAGACATATTCCCCTCTTCAACAGTGGTAAAATATGCTTAACTGTTACAGGTTAAAACTATTTCTAATGATTTTTGCAGAAAAATATATGACAAGATAGAGGTAGAAAATTTGACCGAATTATAGTGTCAATGTCTGTCGCTAGATAAAGAGTTTAGATTCATAAAAATCTACCTTTATAGTTTCAATCTAATGGCACAAGAAAGAGCCAAAAATAACTAGGAGCAAATACAAATAAAAACAGAAACCCACAGTTCTGCATGTTTGAGGTACAGATCAAATTCAACCTTTTTTTTTTTTTTAGTCTTATGTCATAAGTGCTTAAACCCAGTCAGGAGATTAGACACTCTTAGAGAGGCACAACAGTAGTATTTTAAGACATTGGTGCAACACTTGGAGGCTGGTTACCATGCTAGTGAGAGAAGTCCTTCAATATACAGTTTATGGAATTAAGGCAGAAGGGAGAGCATCATCCGAATATTTCTCTCTCTAAATATCTTCTTTTCCAATATCACATCATCACTCGCAGCATCCAGCTGGAGGGCTTCTCCGTCTCCACCACACTTGACCAATTTTATGAGTGGAGCATCCATTATTGGTGGGCTGCTGGTTTGGTTCCATTTTTCTTCCCATGCTGCATTGTGACTGTTAGAGGAACCTTGAATCTCAACAGACCAACACCTCCTCAGCTGCTTCCACTCTGGCTCTCCTGAGCCTCTGCAGCAGAGAGGAGGGGGGCGGGGCAGATTCACCTCCAGTCCTACTTTGAACAGATACTCTTTAGATGTAAAACCACAGCCTTGTGGAGGAATGGGGGTCAATACAAGTCACAAAGTAAAATCTAGGAAATAGGTACAAGTGCTCTTGAAGGACTTTTGTAGAATTTCGAAATGAATCATATTCAGAAATAAAGTTAAAAATTCACAGCAAGCATGTCACAGTTAAAACCTGCTCGGATCCAGTGGTCCAGTTTGAAAAGAACAAAACATAAGGAAGGGCTTTGGAACTCCCCTTTGCCTTATTACAATGTTGTTCCCCAATGCTCCAGGTCACATCATGTAGCAAGGGCTGCCACCTTCCACTATGGGAAATATAAAAATGGGGGAGAGGGCTGGATGACCTCTACTTCAGAAACAAATATAGATTGCTCAACAAAAGTCCATTTATGTTCCTTACAATGGCACAAGGTGTGAACAAACAGGTGAACTCCAATTTGAGAATGACTGACAATTAACATTTCAGATTTTTTGGTTTCCCAGAAGTTCAAAACTGGTTTGCGGTGAGTTTTCTATCGGCAGTGCCAATAAGAAACAACACAGCCAGGCACACATGGATCAAAGGTGTCGGCATACCCACCACTGTAATTCTAGTCTACAGAGTTGGCGCTCTTGAAATAATTAAGGACAAGTTCCAATGATTGTTGTAAGGGCTGTCACATACCACAATCACATATTTATCAAGCCTTGATCCAGGTCCATCTTACTCAAAGACCATCCACACCAAGAACAATAACTAGAACCATAACTTTTTGATGAACGATAACGTTGTGTAAACATCGGCTCCAGCTGTGTGGAAGCCCTAAATGTCCTTCTGCTTCATCATCCTATCTTTATAACAATTAGCTTACACTACAGGCCAAAAGTTTGGAAGCAAGATCAAATTTGTACAAAAAAGATCATAGTTTCATTGCTATACTTTGCAACAAAACAAACGTGATTACTATGTAAAGAGTCACTTATTAGAACACTTTTACTGTACTTATTAAGGGTTTTTATTGCTTAGACTTTGTGTATCCTTCTTTCCTCAGTGTATAAATCTGTGCTCGTTTCTTTACTCAGCTGCTTCAATTTTAGCCCTTTCTGTGGTAGTTTGTCAGAGATATGAACACATTTGAGATTTATTGGGGTTTTTGTATCCAAACTCTCAAAAGCCAAAGAGCTAAAGTGAATAATGCAAACTGTGATTTTTTTATTTTTTTTTTAACTTTTGGACTGAAGTCGTGACTCTTCCAAATCTTCTCAACCCTAAAACTAAGCCCTTCTTTTCTTTTAACATGTATTCAGCAATGGTCTGGTAACATCAGTGTATACCTAAAGGTCAATTGAGGAAAATGGTTAAATTGAAAAAAGGTAACGTATGATCATGCAGTAAACTCATCCAGAATCCCAATCCAAAGAATCAATACTGGTTTTTAAGAAAGCGATTGTGAACAGAAATTTAAGTTGCTTCAAAACTTTTGGCCTGTAGTGTACATAAAAGGATTCGTCAGAAACCGAAGATACAAAGAAGCTGATTTAGCTTTCATCTATCATAATGCTAATGAAGAAGTATATGAAGTGTAAGAAAGCAGTTTAAAAGTAGCCGCTGCTACGCTGCATTGGCAGCCAAGAGGAAAGATGCTGTTGATTTCAATAAGTACACTTTATTTTTATAGTTTGATTGACTAGCTGTCACTTTGCATGGATATTATTGGTATCAGTACTTTGATCATTCATCAAATTGTTCTGAAAACAATCCAAGCGATATAGTTTGTTATAGTTGAGATGTGGACTCTGCCATCCATGTGTTTAAAAAAATGAATATTACAACTATAGTTATCTTTATAGTTATAGTTATTAGTGGGGACAGACCTGGTTGGCCATCATCTGAAACATGGACAGTCAATCACCAGGTTCATCACTTTATGAAGGATTTTCTTTTACACTTACATTTTCTTTTACTGCCTCCAAACTTAAAAATCATTGCCTACCACCAGGTGAGTTCATTATTTTCTACATTATTTCCATAACATATGGAACACCTGAGTGTGGGCTCATATCTATCATACCTAAGAAATAATGTGCTTTATGGGACAGGCAGCAACCCTGTGATCAATGACCTGGTTAGGACAGTGTCTGCAAATGGAAATTTGATTCAAGAGATTGAAGGTAAATGCACAAACTCCTGCCCTGCTCTCTGAGGGGCTTAAGATGCTCTGAGGAGCATTACAGAAGTGGATGAACAGATGAGTTGTGACTGACAGCAATTAAAAAGTCGGAAGTTTTAGATTGGTACACCCATTGGTTGCAAATTGCAGTTAAAAGGTGAACTATTAAAAAAAAAGTAAATACATTATACAGGGTTTAAGAGCATTTTATCTCAGCAACATTTCTCCGTCTGAATAGTAACTTCTGATTTCTGTCAAATATTCTGGCCAACAAGAATTCTGAACATTTTTCAAAACCCTTTTTAAAAGGTTTACCCACAGCACCAGCTTTCCTCCTTGTGCGATTTGGCATAAATTCAACTTTTAAAGGCTTACAATGTTGAAAATGAAAGGCAAGTGCATTTTAATCTAGTGATGCTACATTACGTTGCCAAAAAATAAACTATGATGCATTGGAGTCTGATAATACGACCTCAGATAACCGTATCTAAAAATCCTAAGAGATTCCACTATGCAATTATGGTTACATTAGCTAGAAAAGCTCCATCTGTCATTTTTGAATATTCAAATCAGTATTTCAGAGTCTGACTTCACTCAAATGCTTTTTCAATTCAATTCCAGTAACGTTATGTTACACTTTTGATTTACCAATTGCTCAGTGAACTAATTATAGTACATGTAGGCTGGTTGTACAGTTAATAACTGTACATGGGTATTGACTGAACTTAGAGACACTGGCCATGTTCTAACAAGGTCTAATTCTTAATTCCACAGTAAAGGCTTGAATTTACACCACTTGACATAATCTGCTGATACACTTGGACACATTAATGGGTGTGATGCTGGACGCCTGGATGGGAAGCTCTTTGCTGCATATGTATCAATTTAGTGAGTAAAACACCAGATATCATATACAGACAGTACTCTTTGCATTCTCAATCTTTTTTGCACATACTCGCTGAAACTTGCTAAACTTTCTCGCTCTGTAAGGCAGTTACTGCTCCAATATTCTAAAATGAGAAAATCTCAAGTCAACTTCGGTAAGGAAGGTGACATTCCCTAACACAGTAGCATTTTCCATGATAATCTAAAAGGGGACTTCCAGCATTGTGCAGCACCTGTGACGAGTGTGTTAAGTGCATCCACTGTTGTTAACAGGTCTGTGAAAAAGAAGAAGTGGTACTCTACTTTGGTTGAAGTGAGACCATCTACGTTCCCTCAAACGTTCAAGCTTCCTTTTTAAATAATGAGGTAATACTGATGAGGTGATTTGTTGTGTTAAACAAACAAAAAATAAAATAAAATAAACCTAAGATTAGCATCATTAGCACTGACAGGCTAAAGTCACATTTGTTTGACAATAAAATGCCATTCTCATGTTTTACCCTTTTCTTGAAAAGCACAACATGTTTGAAGGCAACGTTTGTGGGGACAGAGTTGCTTACTGCTGAAAGGCCTGGTAGTAGTGAGGTAGGGAGCTGGAAGTGCTCATAGCAGGACTGCTATATGCCTGAGGTAGCTGGCTGTGGTTGTGGGCTCCAGGACCCTGTGGTACATGAGCCTGTGGAGGCTGGAAAAAGGAGAAAGGGCCTGGAGCCTGGGAGGAGAGCCCAGTGGAAGAGGATGGAGGTGAAGTGGTAGTGGTGGCAGGTGGATAGCTCATCACTAACCCTCCCATCCCCATGTGAGGGCTGTAGGGCGGCAGGCTGAAAGGCAAGAAGCCCAGGAGAGGCCCGAGGTCCATGTTAGTGGTGCAGGACAGCTCGGTTGAGGAGATAGCAGGGCTCCTGGACAGCAAGTGGGGTTCGCCACCAGCACTCACGCCTTCACCCAACACCTCCCTTTGGGGGGAGGCAGAAGTAGAGGTAGAGGAGTTGACTGCACTCAGGTGGGGTGGGGGGGCACTCTGCAGGTCCAGCAGGAAACTGTCCACGTCAGCGCGAGGATATGAGGTAGATCCGTGCTGGAACCTGGCCATGTTGCTGTAGGGCTGCTGCTGTGAAGCCACGGGGGGCTGCAGGTGGTGGTGGTGGCTGTGGGAAGACTGAGGAGGCATGTGGCGAGCCACACCCATACTGGAGGACAAGGAGCCCTGCATGAGGCCATGAGGGTGGCCCATCCCAGGGACAGCATTGCCCATGGGGTAGGCGTTGTACATGTCCCTGGAGAAAGTCTCCATGGGCTCCTTGGAGCTCATATCAGAGGCCACGGGGCTGGGCTCCTCCTTCACTGGGCACTGGGTGGCAGGGGTTGTTGTAGCCACAGGAGTGCTGGGTGTACAGGGTGGCATCAACCCTGATTCCTGGGCATGGCTCTTCTTCAAATGGCGAGTCAGATGATCTCTGCGGCCAAATCGTTGCGCACATCGAGGGCACAGAAAGTCACGGCGCCCAGTGTGCACCACAGCATGACGCCGTACATCCTTACGGGTGTAAAAACGGCGGTCGCATCGCTCACACGAGTATTTCCTCTCCCTCACTGGCACAGTAGCATTAGTGTTGCCCTCTGATGGTGGAGGCCGATCAATATGACTGCCCAGGTGCTCCAGCAGGGAAGGAGCCCCCTCAGGACAGGGCAGGCCTGCTGTAGCGCTGTGGGCTGCCACCAGGTGGCGTCTATAACCCAGCTGGGTGTTGTACTGCTTACCACACTCCTGGCAGTGGAAGAGCTGCCTGCCTGCTGGGTGGCTCTCCTGCAGCTGGCTCTTCAGATGGTCCTGCTGGTGAAACATGGTCTAATAGAAGGGACAGTACTGGCTCTGCTGCCGCACAGTGACTCTGGCCAAGAGCCTGAGCAGACACAGACAAGACTCATGAGGATCTTCCAGAGAGCCGACCATCAGCCTACAGACCTCCGGTCGTATTGTTAACTTAGAGTGCTGGACTTAATGCTAAGTGCTGCTTGTTGACTGTTTGATGGTCTCTTGAGGCAATGACTAGTGGTCTGTCCTGCCGTTGTGGGGGAAGCCTCTGTCCAGCACTTGGTTTCTGTGACAGCAGCTGCCATAGCCACCCCAAAAGGGCTGCAGTGATGAGGAGCTGTGGAAGCTCTGACTGGGTCTGTGTGTTTCCTGAGAAGAGTTCTTGTGTTGCCCGCAGTCTATTTTAGTATTCAGAAGTCCTGAATGCCGTAGTCACAGGAGCTGAATCACAGAGGCAGCTTGACATCTTTACAGACCTGAAAAACAGGAAAAATAAACATGATTATGATATGATTTAGCTTTATCTTGATATGGTAAGATGCTGCAAGATGCATGTTGGATGAGCTTTTAATATATAAATAAAATAAAAATGATGTCCACATTTTACTCCACATATAAATATAGATGTATTTTCTGTAATTTTTTAACCAACTTAAACCAAGTTGCCCATTTTCATCCCTCTACACACATACAGTCATGGAAAAAATTATTAGACCACCCTTGTTTTCTCCATGCTTTCTTGTTCATTTAATGCCTGGTACAACTAAAGTTAGATGTGTTTGGACAAATATAATGATAACAAAAATAGCTGACAAGAGTTTAAGAGCTGATATCTAGAATGATATCTAGATATCATTGATATCTATAAATGTACCCTTAGTTGTACCAGCCATTAAAATGAACAAGAAATTGAAGAAAACGGTCTAATAATTTTTTCCATGACTGTATATCCATTCACCCATTTTTATCTGCCTATCTGGGGCTGGGTCACGGAGGCAGCAGCAAGAGATGCCCCGGAGCATCCTTACCAGATGTCTGAACCAGCTCAACTGGCTGCTTTAGGAGCAGCGACTCGACTGCCAGGCTCCCTCCAGATGGTCTGATAGTGCTGGGCGATATATATCGATTCTTACCGGATAATTCGATTTTGTGGTTGAGGACAATTTGTTTTTAATGAAAATCAGTTTTCTCTTTAACTTTTACGGTCACTGCTCCCCTTGGACTTTCATGGTGCATAGTGGGCTCAGCCGTTCCCCCACCTTTACTTGCCACAGAGAGACACACACAACATGGCAGCAAGCAAAGAAGAGTTCCTCACTAAAACGGCACTCTTGTGAGCAGTTTGGAACTTTTTCGGTTTTGCAGCGTCAAACCTCGAACAAACCACGGTCCGCTGCATAGTTTGTTTAAAGGCTGTTGCAACTAAAGGCAGCGACATGACCAATTTATTTCAGCATCTCAAACAGAGAAATGCAGCTTATTTGGAGACGTGTTGTTCACTACGAGATGCACAAGGCCGCAGCAGCCCACAAACACCCACTGAAAAAGCAGCCAACATTTACTTTTATCACCCAGCCCTAATGTCTGAGCTCCTCGCCCTTTCTCCAAGGCTCACTTTTTTAATGTCAACACAATAATGTGTTAATTCACCTCATTTATGCTGCCATATTTTGCAATTGTATGCTTCTAGCCAACGGTAGTTAGCTGCAGTTTGAACGGTTTCAGCGCAGACAGAGGGCCAACAGTAACGTTAAAGTGTGGAGTTAAATATCATAAATATCTAAATATCACAACTGTTTTCCAACAGCGCTATGGTGTTAGGAGCCAATATTCAAGAGTGCACAGAGTGTTGTCAATGTGTTAGCTGAAGCCAGCCAGACTATGAGGTTTTGCTTGTGAGATCAAGATAAGACTGCTACAATAGATTATTAACAAGCACATGCCACCAGCTGGACAGGGCTGTGAATTATTTTAACTATGGTAAATCACCCCAGTTTTCTAATTTGTCAATATGACAGACTGCCTTCAAATTTTTTCCGTCATTGTTTTTAAAAAATATGCAGATGGAATATTGATTTTTTTTTTTTTACTTTTCGATAACAATCTGACCATATCCTTTGTAATGTGATTTATTTGCCGAAGAAAAAAAAGCTGTTAAAATTCTTCTTGCCTACCAGGACATCTGTGGATGGAGACAATGTTTCAGAACAACACCTCTTATTTATTTTCTTTAAAATTAATCGTTCAAGAGACACCCAGTTAAGCTTCAATGTAGAGACAATAAATGGGTAAACATCAGTTTGTTTCTTTTTGAGATATAAATACATAATGATAATAGATAATGTAAAATTGCGCATCGTCAAAACAACGTTAGCGATATTATTGTCGATGATATATATCGCCCACCTCTAATATACACACGCACAATACTTGCTAGTGGACACATAAATTGTTTGTTTGGCTCTGTACATGGCATTTGTTGACAAAAAAAATTAATATCTAGCTATATTTCATTTGTGGAGATTGAAATTGAATTGATATGAACCAAGTTAGCACTTGTAATATGTTACCTATTTTAAACTAATGAAGTGGGTACAGCGAAAATATGAGCGACGCCCAGATCAAACAGTGGCTGATGGTATCTGACTAGTGCAGGGGTGGGCAACCTGAGGCTCCAGAGCCACATGTGGCTCTTCAGGCCATCTACAGTGGCTCCCTGTGGCTGTGACAAAAAAAACAACTATGCGATAATGCAATGTTAATTTCTTTACATTTTGATTTTAATTTACCATTGTTGTAGGCCTAAAGCAATCTGTAGTCTTTATTGTAAAAATGTGAAGCTTATACACGCTAATTACATTTTATTAAAACACTTGTGTCAGCTGTTGATCATAGCTTACGAAAGTCTACGGTCCAGCGTGACCTCTAAATTTTTCCAACATCAAGTCTAGTTTTGAGTTTCCCTAGCTAGGATATATTTCGGTTCAAATCTCTTGAGATATTTCTTCGATGTCCTGCCTCACTTGCACTTGAGTCTTCGCTGCATTCTGACAAAAACATTAATAAATGCTCATTATGACCTATTAGTAATCTTGGTAGGCTAATTTAGACTCTGTCTTAGGCTGTTCTATTTTTCTAGTAAGGCTCAAAATAAGGTTTGGGGCTCCATTACAAAATGTTTTCTCTTTTGTTAGTGAAGGTTGCCGACCCCTGGACTAGTGGTACAGAATCGTTCCCTCAGTGGCATAAACCAATCCCTGGGGTGGTATGTCACTCATGTTCCACTGGCACATCCTGTTTCCTAATCGCAGGTCCTGCTGGAAGTGGTAGGCCACTATCTGACAGTCACACCAGCACCGCCCCCCAAAAAGACGCTTTTTAAATAAAGTTCACTCATGAACCTAACTGTTATGGATGTATACATGTAGTAGAACGGTAATCACACATTTTTATATAAAACTCCACATTAATGAACATCAACCAAGCATTAATATGGAATATCATTTATTATGAACCATAAATGCTTTCAATGAGGGACGATCACCATCGTTCCTGCTCCTGGCAGAAGTCAACATAGATTGGACTGTGGTAGTCATCAAGATAGTTAATCTGAAAAGACTGTGTATGAATTGATTGTACCTGCTGTAACAATGGCTGCATGGGTGATCGTTACATCTGTTTGGAAGGGGTTATTCATAGCAGTTACAAGCCACTGAAGATTGAGCATACCATTCTGACACAGTAGTAACTATCTCCAGTGGTATATGCCGTTCTGACCAAGCGCCATAGCATTCTGATTCAGCTGCACACCGTTCTCCAGCAGTACACCTCGGCCTGTCACCATAACTCATTGTATTGGACAATAAATAATACAAGAAATTATACTGATAAACTATTTTATCTTATTTTTATAAAAGGTTTTATGTCACGATTGTATAATAGCACAATAATGCGATGCTTGTTCAGGTTAATTGGCTCTCCAATGTCGTCCACTTTAAACCCAACATGTTCCCACATCGGAGCTGTGCAGCTTGGCTTTGAAACCAAGTCCTTCTGTTTTATTCTTCTCTTTATGTCGGATCTGTCCATTTGTTAGCCAATAGCAGTGGGAATCAGCAGAGGCCCCACAATACGATTTTATCCCGATACTTGAGTCCCGATACGATATTATAGCGATTTTAAGCATTGTGCGAGTATTGCTATACAATATATTGCGATTTAACCGTTTAACTGCATTTTGCGTCCACAAAATTAAATTCAAATCAAGAACTGTTTTGTCAAATCAGAGAAAATTCTCAGTCTATTCATCTCACTTCAGTCTTTTTATTTCTCCACAATGAGAGTCAAACCCACAGACTGACCAACAAAGTATTCAGTCAAACTGAACTGATACCAAACATGTATGGACAGCAACAACTGCAGCACTTTTTTCAAACTTTCCAACTTTAAGATTCAATGTTTTAGAATGAAACATAAAAAATAGCCAAACTCAGCATTTTTTTGACAACTTCCCAACACGACATCCTGAAGCACATGGTGCCTGTAGATTTCTTAGATCTTCTACTTTCATAAAATACCAGTATCTTCCAGTATATTCCTAAAAGTGAGCCTCCGGAAAAAACAAAAACGGCAAAAATACTGCTGGCCCGCCGGCCATTAATCAATATATCGACATTGCAAAATATCGCGATCCTATGCTGTATCAATTATTTGCCCCACCTCTATTAGCCAGCATGTTATCTTCACTTCACCTGGGACCATCACTGTTGCTGAGTGTGTGATGTGAAGGAGCTACCTCTGTCCTTCTGAGAAACTCCAAAACAGAGGAGTCTGGAGCATGACCAGAAAGGACAAATATACAAATATCTATAAGTGTCCCAGCATGTTTTCTTTGTGTAAGTGACTTTAGGTGCTGTGAAAAAACGGCGAGCACAGAAACAGCGACGCCGGCGGCGCAATAAATATTTTCAGTTTACACTGAATGTTGTCACATAACTTACAAAACGTGTTTTCAAAGTCAAGCAAAAACATATACATAAACAAATGCCAGAATATTAAGCTAAAGATAATAAACGTCATCTTGATACATTGCCGGTTAAGTTAATTAATGCCGTCTCAGTCGCTAAAGTTATTGTTAATTAATTTATATGCGTCAGATGATGATGTACTATGTGCAACTATGCCATTCAGAAAGTTATACATTTCTTTATTGTGTTTACAGGGACCGAAAGTCCGCTATTATCCGTTATTGTTATTTATAAATAACTGTTATTGTACTGTACTGTAAAATAAAAAAAATAAAAAATCACAGAACATATTTCCATGATGAATTATGCTCCGCTGCTTTTATGAAACTAAGTAGCGGCCAAATTCAGCCCGGATCAGTTAAATATTCAGGTTTAATCCACCTTGTGGCTTTTACTTGCTAAATCGTGGAGATTCAACCTTAAAGCATCTTCTTCCATTTTTACAAATATGTGTCAGAGTGCTGATGCCAAAGACACATCCATGTCGTGAACTGATTTTGAAATTGCGGCGCTGAATTTATTTATTTATTTATTTTTATTAAACTGATAAGAACAGATACTACACTTGGTCTTAGCCAAAAGACCGAAAGCGGCGCTGAATTTAAGCAGGACGTCCAATTACGCAATGACACACAGCTGCACACTCCCATTTATGCGTTACACCAGTGAAAGGAAGGCCTCGCCTCCGGAGGACGCGACTCTGAAGGAAGGATCCTACCAAGGAAGGATCCTTGACATTGGGATACAGCCTATATCACGTCTAATCAATACATACACACATGATCACAAGCAAATCTATGAGGGTAAAAAACAGCTGGTAATACGATGACTGTGGTTATAATCCCTCATTTAAAGCATTTATGGTTATTAATAAATAATATTCCATATGCATGTCTGGTTAATGTTCTGTCAGTTAAGGTGATCATTTGTAATCCCCTCTACTATATGCAAATAACAAAACAAAACAAATAACCAATGACAATCTGGTTAGGTGGCTATACATTTGTGTTATCCAGAAGCTAAACTGGCTTTGGTGGAGAGGCTAACGTTAACCAGCTACATTCAAAGTAGGGATGGGCGTTTGGAAGAAACCTGCCAGCTCAATTATCTATAAAGTTAACAAATTATTAATCACTGTATGCATACATGGGCAAAATAAAAGATATACAGTACTATGCAAAAGCCTGTTTTGATGACGGACGATTTTATTTTGAAAGGACAAAAAGAGACTTGATCCTGTCAATTGTAAAACGAATTCTGAGATTAAACTGTAAAAGTAAAGTCAAGAAGTTCAGTGTTATATGTTTTAGCCCCTGAAGAGGCATGAGGTTAGTTTCCACAGTAATCTTCATATTTAAGTGTGTTTTGTGTTTAAATAAGTTATGGATCAAATTAAACTCAGTAATTCATGCTAGCAAGGTTTGATACAGTAAGCTCAAATTAATCCTCTAATATTTCTGTGTGTTTTATAATTGTTTATATAATTGTCAACTTTCAGTTTGCAAACTGCAGCTTGATCCAACTTAATTCTCAGCTGATTGGCTGATTGACGTATGGCCACAGAACTGACATTCGGCGTGTTTCAGTTGAGTGATATTGATACACAGTAAGATCATATTAAAATTAAAATACACAGATCGATTAAAAAATTCCAAGGGATGGACCAAATTCTTAATGACCATTAATCGATCATCAATTAATTTTTCATCCCTAATTCGAGGTATATCTGTGTCTCATGTAAAGTTCTTGGGTTTCTATAAAGGTACTATATAAATCCATTTTATGGTTATTATTACCATTATAATAAAATACTGCTGGTTAGTAATTAGCTACTTAAAATAATACAAATATGATCTATTTTTAGACAAATTATCACACTGTTAAAGTCATTTTTTGTCAATTTTTTTTTTTTTCCTAAATCATCTCCTCATGACGCCGGCCACCTATGGTAAAATCTCCATCGTCAGTTGATCAGATCATGTGATTTTACCCCTCTAAGATCATCACTTCTTTTACAATTTGCCACATTCATAGGCATCAGATAAGAACCCAGCAAAGAAGAGCTAGAGGGAGATTGTTTAGTTATCAGTTTAGTTTATCAGTGTTTTATTGTTGACACTAATATTGGTAACACTTTACTCTAAGGTGTCTACATGAGAGTGGCATGAGCGTGTCATAAACATGACATGGGATGTGTCATGAATATTAATGACACTTTGAAGTAACATTAATGCTCATGATACTTGTCATGTCATGTTTCTGACAGGCTTGTGTGACTCTTATGTAGACACCTTCAAAATAAAGTGTTACCATATCTTGCTTAAGTCACAAAGGTCACAAAAGTCATTTATTTCTCTTAAGTTACACAATTTAAACACAGTGTTATTACTATGCCAATAGCCATCCTTTGTTACATCCTTTTTAAGTGAAATGATAAATAAATGCCATATGTTACACTTCTGGTGAAGTTTTTTGTGTTTCCTGCAAAACTTTAAAAAATGAGTTAGGCGATTATTTTAACAGGGTGACGATATATTATGTGGTTGGATGGCTCTAAATGTCGGTTTTTGATGAGTTGGACTGGCTCCAGTGGCTGGGCTCCGTGCTGAGTGACTGTCCCACAGTGGACAAACACTTTCATGCGGCACCTGCCGTTAGGAAACGGTATGTACCGGGGAACACGAGTGGCATACCGCTCCAGCGATAGGTTTATGCCGCTCCGCCACTAGTGGCATACCATCAGCAGCTAGTCGATGTCGGCGCTACTGTTTAACAGGACCATGCTTCATAGTGCATGCCTTTACTTTTGCAGATGGTAGTTCATACCTTTACTGTGACACTGAAGTGATGTCTGCATATAGGAGTTTAACTTCAAAACTGCACATTTTTCTTTTTAGTCGCACCACTTCCATTCAAGTATTGATTTTAAACATATTCGCCACCAGTAGATGTTCTCAATAATCATTATACAATAAGCACAAGCGGCGGAAGTCTTAATAAAAGACTAAGTGAGGACTTTGTAACGTTGAGGTGATGGAGGGGGTAGTGCCATCTTGTGGGTCCTCGGCATGGACCTGCCATAAAGCTTTCATCCCAATACCTACAGCCCTCTCCATTGTGTTCAGCTAAAAAGCTGAAAATATGCCTCTTATCCCGCTAGTAGCAAGTAGAGTGGAGAAAAACCTGCTCCCTGGCTGAAATGGTGCATATAAAGTGTAAGGTTATGGTGGAGGGACGGGGTCAGACCAGCCCAGGGCTACATTTGACTGCTAGCCTGGCTGTGTTCATAAAATTCGGCGGCGGGGGGAAAACTAGGTTTAGCGTTAGCGCCTGCAGGTTTAAGTGTTTACTACGCTAGCTTGATATCGAGGGACCCGCTGACAAGTGTTAGTGTGGCTGTGGATTAAGTTAGAGAGTTAGTAGAACAAGCATGCTGGTTAAAAAACAAAAGATGAGCGCTTCACTAAGTTGTATCGGAGTTTGTCTTACGGGAGCTAACTCCTCCAACGTTATTTTTCCACCGAGCATGGTTAAACTCCAGCTCAGCTCAGCAGACACGGACACAGCGCTACTTACCGATCGAGCCTCATTCCGGGTCTCGGTCCAGCCTCCACTTCGTCTCCATATCGATAATTTGTAAGAAGTTTTAAAGATGTTTCAGGAGTCCGGGCCTGGACTGCTCGGTGCCTCGGCCGCGCTGGAAGCCATGCATTCTGGGAGAGTGACGTCACACCCCGGGCTCAGGGGAACGGACTCTAGAACCAGTTACAGATACTGCTCTCTGTCTATGTCTCTCTCTCTCTCTCTCTTTCTCTCTCTCTCTCTCTCTCTTTCTACATCTACCTCTCTCTCTTTCTCTCTACCTCTCTCTCTACCTCTCTGTCTATCTCTCTCTGCCTCTCTCTACCTCTCTCTCTTTCTCTCTCTCTCTCTCTCTGTCTATGTCTCCCTCTCTACACCTCACTACATCTCTCTCTCTCTCTTTCTCTACACCTCTCTACATCTCTCTCTCTCTCTCTTTCTACATCTACCTCTCTCTTTCTCTCTATCTTTCTTTCTCTCTCTCTGTCTCTCTCTCTCTCTCTTTCTCTCTCTCTCTCTCTCTCTCTCTCACACACACACACACACACACACACACACACATAATATATATATATATATATATATATATATATATATATATACATATAATAAACTATAGAGAGCAGTGGTGGTTCTTCACAGGGGCCTCTAGGGGCCACTGCCCCTCTGAAGAAGCCCTTGGTCCCTGCTGTGGCCCCTGTGTCAAGTTAATAATAAAATGATCAATTTATAACAATGAACAACTGAAAAATTACCTATTTTTTGTTTAAACAATATCTCATTGTACACAAAAGGTACCCCTTAATGTGACATTGTATGATAGTTTAATTGTGCAATAAAAGCTTGTGTATAAAAAGACCATTCTCACTGTACTGCACTTTCAAAATAAAAGAAAGTAATTGTGCACAAAAATGAGAAATGTCCTTGTCGTACAAAAATAATTGTTATTGTTGGTGAGTCTCATCGTTTCAATCAATGTATTTGTATCTTCCAGATACACTTAAATGATCATTTTAAATAAGCTAAAGTAAAGGTTTTGAATGCTTAAGTATCATCTTTGCTGTTTTTTTAATGTGCCCTCTGATTAAACACTGGCCCCTGCTTGGCCCCCACAGTAACACACTGGTCTAGAACCACTACTGATTGAGAGGGAAATACTGACTTTAGAAAAAACTGCTTTCAGTTTTTCTGCTGTATCTACCTGGAACATTTTACAACATCCACTCAAACTCAACACAATTATCACTATGGGCTGGTTTAAAACAATACATTACATTACATGTCATTTAGCTGACGCTTTTGTCCAAAGCGACTTACTAAAAGTGCATTCAACCTGAAAGTTCTAGACTTAGACCACAGGAATCAAGTAAGTACAGAACTTTAAGAGCCAACTGTAATCACTACACTGTAACTGTTTTTAATATCAATTGTTTTGTCTGTTGTTGTTCCTGTTTTCTCTGTGCTCTTGACGTCATTGTAAATGAGGGGTTGCCCTCAATGATTCCTCGAGAAATAAATAAAGGATAAATGAAAACTAAAAATATCAATACTAATATCAGTAATTTATCTGGAAAATATCTGGAAAAATGACTTAAAGACACAATAAAGACCTACACATGTAGCTAGGGGTGCCGCCAGTGATTTTGGGCACCACTTAACTACTGAAAACTATGCTAACCCTAAAAGTATTAAACTGTGCAGACAAGGATGCAACATTCTGCAGACAATTGAACATACAATTTGATGCAAAACTGATATGAAATGTGCAACATCTTAAAGGTAATTTTAATGGTCACATTTTTCATTGGTAAATCCTGTTAATATTAATGTAAAGCTTAAACTAAATATAACTTAAATATAGACATTTCTTCCATTTAAGTAAATCAACTTTACAATGCAACAAATTAATTTAATACGGTTTTCAAGTATAGCTTACATACTAGTGATTGAAGTCTTGTAGTTGACAAGAGCTTCCTAATTTTTGAATAATAATAAAACAATATTTGTTTTTATATAGTAAGTAATTCAAATGCTGGCTGAATGTTCATTAAAAAAAATTAGCCATAGCCATTTAAAAAAAAAAGAAAAAAAAGTTCAAATTGAATACAAAAAGAAACAATTCTATGTTTCGTGAGGTAATGGGGTCCAGACAAAGATTTGGTCTTTATCTTTAAAAGGTGTTGCAAAAAATGTTCCCTTTTCAAACAATACCTCAGATAATTAAAAACTTTAATGGCACATTTAAGAATCAACAGATTTCCAAACATTAAAATAATTTACATAAATATGTCTGATGTAAGAGACCCTGATAATAAAAATTCTAAAAAAAAATTGCTTTACTTTATTTATTGCATAAAGTATTTTTCAAAATCAACAATTGCAAAGTGGTTTACCTAAACCAAATGTAAAACCATGAAGTACACATGTAAACAATAGAGAACAGTATATTGATTAACAATAACAGAATTCTGAAATAGGATTAAAAAACAAACAAACTGGATGTGTATCTTCTGTTAGACTGCTACTACTGTTGAATTAAAAATCATTATGAGAGTCCCTGACACATGTCTGGTCAGTATATATGTTGGAGTATATGGAGTATAAATATTGGGAATTTATAAGACAACCAAAAACATCACAGGGGTCAATGTTCCTCATGTACCCAGCCTTACCCTACTGGTGGACAAACCAACGTCTGGAAGGGATGGAGATATTAATTAACTGAACTTTTTCCAAATTCTGTGCAAAATTGTGTTTTAATAAATATAATATTGAAAAATAAATCTACATAAATCTAGAGGTAGCCTATACGCACATGCTTTCAGACTTTTTCTCCTAATTTGAAAACTTAATTTCTGGTTTCACACATTTTGGATGATAAGTCGTCTTATTGTATACGATGGTCTCTACTGAATAAGTATGCTATCACATTGCACAATCTGTGTTGTAAACATAAAGTTTTTCTCTGTGGTTGTGGGTACCTTCTAAGGTTGAAAATAAGAGTTACTTCCATTTTTAATTAATCTACCAATCATTTTGTTGATTAATTAATTAATGATTTAGTCTATTCATTAAAGATAAGATAAGATAAGACAAGACAAGATAAAATAAAATAAGATAGAACTTTATTTATCCCGAAAGAATTTTTTTGTACCAGATTGCTCGAAAGTTACAAAACAATTACAAAAACAATCACAATATAAGATAATATAAGAAAACAATGAACAAAATATCTAACAATAACATTATATAATATAAAAATAAATACAACAATATAACCTAAAATAAAATAAAAAATAAAGTGTCAAGGAGTAAAGTGCAGATGACATAGCAGGATGTAGTAGACAGATATATTGCACATGATAATGAAAATGAAAATAGTATAGTATAGTCCGTGCAATTTATTATCCTTAAACACTTATCCGAACTGACAGGGGGGCTGGAGCCAAACTCAGCTGTGTGTGTGCTCATGTGTGTGTGTGTGTGTGTGTGTGTGTGTGTGTTTGTGTGACTGTTTCCCTGTACACACACTCACATGCAAATAATAATAATAATTGTCAATACACACATTCATACCATACTTCTATACATCAATTGCAACACACCCAGACCATTTTAGCTGTAATCATGTATTCTATTAATCATTTTAGTCATAAATGCAACAGAAGAAAGCCTCATTGAAATAGCATGTCATGGAGCCCTCAGCCATGTAGTGGGAAATGACTGAAAATTATGGATAATTGAAAAAAAAAAAAATTTAAGCCAAAAGCTGAAGCAAGCATTTGTAAAATCTAATTTTATGCTCAAATTAGACTAGGATCAAAAATGTATGTTTCAATGGGAGTCAATGGTGCAAAAAATTTCCTAAGGGTATTATGTGGAACTTTTTTTTTAACACAGTGAAAGTTTGCCCTATCAATTGATCCAATGTTGACATTTTAAAAGTTGATAGAAAACTGATATCCTTGCAAAATTTTTTCCCACTAACATTAACAGAGGCAAAATTATTGAGTATTTAAAATAGAAATGTGCAAAAAAATGTACCTAGGGGCACACAAGGGTTAAAGCCACAGAGGTTGACAGCACACAAATAGGTATATAGTTACAAATACATTGATAACCTATTATTTTGTTAATGTTTCACATTCTTAAAGGGGAAGTTTAGGGCATGGAGCTTCCTTCAGCCAGGGGACTGTGTCCATACTGCCCTAATGAAATACTCTAATGCAGCATCCTTGCAAGACATTTTAATCTTTGTCCTGCCTGACCTAAAAGGGCCTGGCTGTTTGTAACATAATTTGTTGACATATTATGGCAATTACATCATATCACTCTTCATTTTGTGGCACCTAGATGTGAATATTTGCCACAAAGTGGTATTTTAATAGATGATTTAATGTTATATATTCTGTGGTTAACCCTCCGGAGTCCATCTATTTATTGAAAATACATGTTTTATGTACATGATTTATTTATATATGATATGTAGACAAGCTGAGAAAGCCAGTTAAAGTTTAATCATAGGAGCTTTCACAGTGTGCCATTTATGTTTCTAGACCATTTTTAAAATGTGAATTTTCTTTCTACAATGAAAACTATTGCTATTTTTTAATTTACATGCAAATAGACTGCTTTATAGTTTTATTATTTCTATTTTTTCTGCTGTTTTTGTGTGTACAAATGGTCAAAATAAAATAAAAAAATGGTACATTCCCATAGACACCTGTGTCTTTTGTTTGTATTTTTGGTTCCTGTCAGCTTTATACTTTGTTAATTAAAATAAAATGAAAAATCTGACTGATAGCCAAGTTTTTGTCCAGAAAAAGGAGCCATGCATGTGATGTAAGGACAGACTGGAAAATGCGGAACAGAGACAGAAATTAATGCATAGGAAGTTGACAAACTGAACCAAAATCTCCTGGACTTCAGAGGTTTAATATATCATCACCCTGTTAAAATAATCGCATAACTCATTTTTTCAAGTTTTGCAGGAAACACAAAAAACTTCACCAAAAGTGTAACATATGACATTTATTGATCATTTAACTCAAAAAGGATGTAACAAAGGATGGCTATTGGCATAGTAATAACACTGTGTGTAACTTATGTAACTTAAGAGAAATAAATGACTTTTGTGACCTTTGTGACTTAAACAAGATATGGTAACACTTTATTTTGAAGGTGTCTACATAAGAGTCACACAAGCCTGTCAGAAACATGACATGACAAGTATCATGAGCATTAATGCTACTTCAACGTGTCATTAATGTTCATGACACATCCCATGTCATGTTTATGACACGCTCATGTAGACACCTTCAAAATAAAGGGTTACCATATCTTGCTTAAGTCACAAAGGCATGTTCAAAAAATTGCCTAAGTCACATTTTATTTTGACTTAGGCATAATAAATCCGCTTAAGTCACACACTTGACATAGGCCATTATTTTAAAGGGGTAAAATCACATGATCTGATCAACTGAGGATGTAGGCGATTTTATCATAGGTGGCCGGCGTCATGAGGAGATGATTTAGGCAAAAAAACCCAATTTTGACAAAAAAAATGACTTAGGCGATTATTAACAGTGTAGCGATATTCTGTGGTTAATATATAATGTCGATGAGGTGGAGGATCGAAGGATCAATGCAAACGGAAATAATATATGATCATCTGTATGCAGAATCTGTTTAAAATGACTATTTGCATGCAGAGGGCTGGACGTTGTTTTGTTGCATTCCTGCGGAGGCTTTGACCTTTGACCTGGTTGTTGCATTCCAAAGAGGCTTGTCCTGCAGCAGCACCGTGCTCCTCACTGCTCCTGTGCTTCACAAAGACGATGCGTGTTGAGTTGCTTTAGACAAGCTACTGGACCCAGAAGAATCATCGGAGCTTAGCAGACAGCGGAGCATCGTCCCCAGCTAAAGAACGTCTTGTTCTGGCTCTAACAGCTCACATAGACCGTAGTTAGCCATTTAGCTAAGCAGCTAAACCGCCATCGTATTGAGGTCGCTTTGTAGAAACACAGCAGGCTCGCCGCAGACACCATCGCAGAGGAAATGAAGGACAAACAAAAGAGAAAGAAGGAGCGGACCTGGGCTGAGGCAGCTCGCATGGTAAACAATCTATTTTTGAACATCTAACTAGCTGCATGTGAATTATGAATGAATTAATGTGAAGTGATGGATTCAGGTGTGTTGTGTTCATTCGACCACTGCCTCTACTCCGCTCTAATATCAGCTAGTTATCCATTAACAGGGCTAGCAGCCAGGTTATGTTGGGATTAAATGTATTTTTTCATTTGCTGCATGTCTTTCTTGTTGCTGACATAAAGAGCGACGCGACGCAACATGCTAACGCTGTTAGCACGCTAACATCATCTCCTGTTTTGTGCTCTTTGTTTGCTAGGCAGCAAGCTAGCTAGCACTACGCTAACTCCAAGCTCAGCAACATGGGACATTTAAGATTCACTTAATGCGAACAGACCAGTCAGTAAAACACGACTTTTTTGAACGCATAAGCTTATTGTAACGGCTAACTTTGTGTAATAGTCGCTTTTAGGTCATTATGCGGACCACAAAGCACGCTCCCTTTAGCAAAGCTAACAGCTAACGTTAACCATTAAGCACCCAGCTGTATTGTGAATACAGATTGGCATTGGGATAATGCTGGACAATTACAGGAGTTTTATAAACGTTAGTTAAATCAAGCCCGAAGAGTAACAAGAAGTGATAAGATTATGTAGTAAAGAGGTGTAACGTGAGTCACATGAAAGGCAAACGTAAATCACTAGCAAGCTAATGGGGTTATTTTCACAAGCGAACCTTGTTTAAGATGTATTAAATTAACTAAAAAGCACACGGGCAACTGTATGATTGTCTAAAATTGTTGTCAGATGTGGTTTTCCACAGTGTTTAGTGTTTATCCTCAGTGTGAGGGCAATGGGTTCACCAGCCTCTTGGGTCTGTTTTGGTGTGTAGGCCCTTGTTTCTACTAACATAGCTGCTACAGAGGACATTTACTGGGTCTCAGCAGTGCACAATCGCATATTCTAAAACACAAATGATCAACATTTAATCACAATGTGATATGGGTGCTTGGCTCCCTTTTTGTTTAGACAGAGAAGGCCAATTAAATGAATAGTTATTTATTTAAGATAAGATATTATTATTTTTCTGGCAATGGGGAAATTTAGTTGTCACAGCAGCTCAAGGTACAGACGCATATATATAAGAACAGAATTAGAATATAAAAAATGACATATACATACATTCTATTCAAATTGTATACATACATTTCTGCAATTTGGCACTATTATTAATATATATTATTGTGGTGTTTGTTGTTATGAAAGCATATCCCTTCTTTATACTGACTGCAGATAAAGTACATCCCCCGTGGTGGGAAAACATTAGGTTGCCTCTCTATTTAATGCAGGTAGGAGCTGCCATAGCCAATGTCAAATGTGCCGCACTCCATGAACTATAGTCACACCAGAGACAAAAGAACATGCACGTTTCTTAAAGTTGTAAAGATAGAAAGTACATAAAGTACAAGCACTGCATCTATCAAGTGTAATACAGCAATGGAATCAAGACAAATGAATTAAAGCCAAAACACAGAACCACATTTAGAGTATAGATCCAATATGCCACTCACCAGAGCAACAAATTGATGATGTCTTTACCTCAAGGAGGATGACAATTATATACTTACTTAGATATTTTCTAGAACTTTATTGATGCTGCAGAGCTTTGGTTAGCTTTTGCTTAATATCGAGCAATAGCATAGTCCATGTTTTCTGTGCATATTGTGGTCAAATATGCAGATCATTAAAGCTCTTTTAGGTCTTCAAACACAAACTAGACCACAGGGACATTTCAGCATATTGACAACATGTGTGCTGTTGCAGTTCATGAAGTTTATGGTGTGAGTGTGTTTTTTTTCTGTAGACGGATGTGTAAAATACCATGTTGGGGGATTCAGTGTCAGAATGAACCTCAAGATAGCGGCAATGTTTTAACATGATCAAGGGATACACACAGCTGGCATTATTTATGAAATATATAATACATATGAAATATATTTTTATATATATATATATATATATATATATATATATATATATATATATATTACATACATGCACTCAATCAATGACATTGATTACGTAAACACGACAGTTTACATCGGGTACATTAGCCGAATGATTGGAAAATTCTCTCCCACTTTTGCTGTAACTTCTGGTCGTGATTATGTCTCTGTCCTCTCCTGTGTGTACGCAGAGCGAATAAGTGTTAATTCTGTAGAGAGGAAAAAGTGAAAGAGAGCGAGGGAGATCACGATGCTCCTGCAGCGTGTTTAAGTCACAGTGAGTCAATGTCGAGTCTAAAGTCTGGTTCCAAACAGACTGGGGCGTTTGCTGCATGTCTTCCCCTCTGTCTCCCACCTTCCATTTTCTTTTAAATGGCAAGGTATTGCAATACCTTTCTGTGCCGGTTTGCTTTGACATATTAGTTATAAAGTAGAGCATGGATTTAATTAGCAAAGGTAGCTTGCACATGGTGTTAGTGTAAGTTGGTACTGAAAACATATGCAGCTTAACTTGCAGGCAAAGTTTCCTGTATCCCCGTAGAGTTTAGTTGTAATGTTAATATCCCGCATCCATTGAAGTCAGTATACCCACCAAAAGTGAAATGCAGTCAAAAAGCTGCGATATGCATGTAAAATCGTGCTGGTGATGAAGGTGACAACCTACTCATTTAGTCTGCAGAGCCCTGTATCCCCCCCCCCACAGCGCTGCTCTCTTGGTTATTTGTAGTTTATTAGTATTGAACACTGCGCATGTCCAAATTGCACCAAATTTGGCATTGTACAACACTGGATCTCCAGCAACACACCTGACAAGTGTGACGTGAATCGAATGAACAGTTGTCGAAATATGCAAAGGGGAGACACGCACACACACACACACATTCCTTGCTTAGTTTGATAAAGCAGCAGAAAAATACCCAGTGACAGGATAACCAAAAATGTAAACCATGGAAAAATGTAAAAAAAAAAATGTACATGAAAGTGTAAAACCATATATGCTTCAGGTCCTAAAATACTTTTTCGGTTGTAGTGTATCATTTGGTGTATTTGTCTTTCTTCGTTGATACTTTCGCAACAGTTGGATCCCTCAAAAATTGAACCAAAAAGAGCTGCCATTATTGTCTATTAAAATGTGTGTACGGAATTGGCTTCTATGGCATGTAGCTCATGTATTTTTTTTAATTTCAAATCATCATTTTCAAAATTATTTGCAAGTCAGCATTAAGCCACTGAAACAACATGGTTTTGTATTACTAATGGTCCCTAAATCAGCCACCAGCAGTTAAATAGGGAGGGCTTGGAGGTAGGTATTATACTAACCCATGCATGCAACAAGTAACGTTACAAAATAAGCAGCTGTCTTCATTCATGGAGAGAAAGTCAAACGGTGTGCAATATTTTTCCCTAGGTGGGTGAAGGCATGACCCTCTTTTTGGCTGCAGAACCTTTCCTTTACTTAGAAGAGTGGCCGCTGGGAAAGTCTCAGGCAACGCCCTCTCAAATGTCCGCTCACTCTGCGTGTCTCCGTTACAAAAATGCCCCGGAGAGATTTACGAGACTCTGGAGGTGACGTATTGTTTTTGATCGGCACGTAATGGCGACAGTTTCGACCGTGATCAGATACCCGACGGATTAAACGCGGGAGATGCAACTGTGGCCGGTGTCGCTAACTGTGCACAACTTTGACCGCTGATCATAAACAAACCAGCATAGCTAATTATGCACAGCGTCTCCGCTGATCATAAACATAGCAATCTTGAATTAACCGGCATCGCTATCTGTGCACCGTGTCCGGTGCTTGTTGTAGACAAACAGAGATCACATCAAGTGAACACCGCCTGCAGCAGCACATACACACTGTACTGCTACAGAGCTAACTGTTAGCCTATTAGCATTTTGCAGACTGGACACTAAGGGGTTAACATCCCCTCCGGCTCTGTGACTGTAGCTGGGAGAGACTGCTGCAGGAGGACTGTGCCGCTTTGACTCGTTCTTACTGTCTTACTCTTCTAAACGAGCCGCCGGCCCCTGCGGTGTGTCATAACCAAACATGAATGTAAACATTTTGTTTTGGAATAAGCAGACATACATGCAAAATAATACGATTAAAAAAAAACCCCATTACATTTCAACAGATTTGTTTGTAAGTAGAACTGTATCAAGTTTTAAGTATTATATTAAACGATCAATTATTTAATTGAAGAACAAAAGCATGGATGTTGAATCAAATTTTACTAATAAATAGCAGCTATTTGGGGAATTACTTTATGGAGACTTATGTTTTAAAATGATACATATTTATACAGTACTGTGCAAAGGTTTTAGGCAGGTTTGAAAAAATGCTTTAAAATAAGGATTCTTTCAAAAACAGAAATGTAAATAGTTTATTTTTATCAATTAACAAAATACAAAGTGAGTGAACAGAAGAAAAATCTATATAATTAGTATTTCACCCTTTGCCTTCAAATATTTTTTCATGCCTTTTGCACATATATCTGTATATTTTTCATAACCAAAACTGGAAAACTTTAATCTCTCTTAAAATTCTAACGCATTTTCAGAATTATTCATCAGTCTGTGTTTTAAGAACAATGTGGTTGTTTTCCAGGTTTTGGAGAACTTCTCTGATGCACCCATGACTCCCAAACAAATCCTCCATGTCATCCAGACCAAGGGGCTGAAGGAAATGCGGTCAGTCATACATACACACACGCACCCACACGCAGAGACACAGACATACATTTTTTTTCTCAGTCACTACTGTTAAAATGGTTACAACTGTTATGAAACAGGCTGGTCTCTTAAACCTGATTGCAGTACTTGATGCTAGCTCTGTTTGTAGTGTAGAATACAAGCTCATAGTAGGATATAAGAAGTGCATCCACACTGTTTACTTCACTCATCCGGCATATGTTCGTCATCCAGTCCAGAGTAGATCATTGCACTGAATATGGCTTCCTATCTTTATTGATTATCGTTTGTTTTTGTCTAGTATTTTTAGCAGTCAGTGAAATGATGACACAGCAAACATATCAACTGAACATGCCAAGTATGGTTTTAACTGAGTTCTTTTTGTTTCCTTCTACATGGATCTCTTGGCCTGCTGCTGCCCTAACAGGAGGTAGGTTTGAGTATCCAACATCTTTTTTGCATACATGGACTTATTACTTCTCTAATGTAACCAAGCACTCTTTTTGTGTGATATTCTCTAAGGCCTTTACATGCTCATGGTTAAGGCAACTCAATGCACTCAATGCCTGTAAATATTGAAAACGTTACAGATGTACTAAATGGTTTATTACACATAACTATCTGAGAAATCATCCCTGGAAACTGTTTGGGAAAGGGCTTGTACTTAAAAAAGTGATTTACTGAACCTAGGGCTGTGACAATATGGATTTTTTCTGACCACGGTGAAAAAGCAATATAGCCCTGCGGTTTTACGGTTAACCGCAGATACCACCTCAGGGTTTTCCCTGCCATTATACGGCTTAGGCGCGGCGCCCAAGCATTTTTGCCTCCCGCCTAAGAGAAAAAATAGTACGGACATTTCACCTTCTGTTTAAAAAAAAAAAAACCTGTGCGCCGCGGCTGAATGAATGAATTACGTGCGCCGCTGTGAAATTTCACATGATCATTAATATCAATGCACCACTAATGATACTCGCACTGTGTGAGCACAACAACACACAGTTATTTTCGACTTGTTTTGAGTCATCAACGAGCGCATCAAATCCTGTCTGACCCTCTGAACACCTTTATTGTATATATCTACGGGTAGGGGGGCCATCCATCCGGCTTTAGGCCGGACAGTCCGGCTTTTAAATGCCCTGTTCGGCTGCAGGCGCAGCCGACCATTTTCGTGTCTGAACTATCAACACATGGCTCATTAGAATATTCAAATGAGCCATGTGTTGATTCGCCACAACGCGCTCACGCAAAGTTACTACCAAAGCAGCAAAGGCAAAGCAGCTATCGAGAGACATGCTAGCACTGACAAGCATCGAGCTAATCAGAGTACAACTCTGCTTAAAATCGGATCATGCCAAACAAATATCTGGTTGCTTGTCCGCAAAGTGTCCTCCTTTTTGATGTGAAGGAAATGGCCACCCTACCGGGCGGTCAGAGGTCAAAATACACTGTTGCATATGCCGTTCGTTAGCCGCGAGCTTACATTAGCTAACAGTTAAAGTTGTTTTAATCACACTAAATTGTGACTTAGTGTTTTGAATAACTTCCTGTCGCTAAACACATGCCGCTTTCAAAAGAAGAGTGCAGTGTGTTAACAGAATTGACCACAGAATTTACAAAAAGACTGTCAAAATAAGATGCCATAAATAAAATATACAAGAACCCTTATTCTCCTTTAAGATACAGCTTAAAATAGGCATTGATTAAGTTCAGTGTATATGATGGAATAGTGGAATTAGATCTGTGGGAGGCCACCAAATTTGGGCTTTTATGGAAAAAAACACTGGCTGGCTGCTCCATGTCCTAGTGGAAAGCATGTTGACAGCAATTAAAAATGACACAGTATTGGATAACAAAGATTTTATGATACGGTATCTCCCGACTGTGAAAAATGTTATGTGAGGTGTTTGCTCTCATTTATCCCCCCCCCCCCCGGCCGCCAGCCAAGGAACTTCTGCCATGGAGAAGTTTGTTTGGCGGTTCTACAGGACCAATTCAGCCAGAAGAATTAAATGTTCAAAAGGGGGCTGTGAATTGTGCAGATAAAGTGTAAATTACAACTAAAGCATATTGAATCTGTTTTTCAGTTACCTATAGTAATGATAGTGGTCAAAATTATGTGAAATTGCACAGTTTTTGGTAAAAAAAAGCTTTTTAAAAAAATGTAAGGCAGAGGAACGCTATCCCCGATGCTTCAGCTGCCCATCCCCTAAGACCTCTAAAAACCCAGGGAAAACCCTGCCACCTCTGCACCCTTCTGTTGAGTCCTCTCTCATAGCCAGGTCTATAACCACTATAGACTGGATTATAGTTTTTGATCTCCACGCTTTGTTTAAGCACTGCGCTGAACAGCTGCCTGCCGAGCAGTCACATTGGATTCCACCATGCTCTAGGTTTGGGTGCGACCCGTCAGCCACAGCTCCCATTGCTGTTCTTGGGAGGCAGACAATTACATTTGCAAATTTAAAGGACAAATTGCCCCCCAAAAAATAATTTTCAAAAGTAATAGAGATTCCCAAAAATAAATTCTTATCTGACTGTGATACAACCCTGATACCAAAAATAGTTGGGAGCTTGTGTAAAAGGTAAATGAACAATGTTTCAGATTCAGAATACTGAATTTATATTTACTAAACAAAAATGTATCAGTTTGCCAGTGCCCTGTGACCCCTGTGGGGCTTTACAAAGGCACTCCTCTCAAGGTTGCCCACAACACAGAAACATGTGTGAGCATGCCACTACCTTAGGGAGGAACGCTGTATTCGGCCACAGAGTGACACCTGAGCCATCTGACATCTCAAACATGAATTGCTTGCACACAAGGGGCCTCATTCATGAAACGTGAGCAGAACAAATTTGTGTGTAAACCGTTCGCAGACGGAAATTTACGTGCATCTCCGCATTCATCAATATTTTAGTAGCTCCGATCTTTTCGTAGCTACTAACAAAATCTACACATGCTGCTGACCACACGTAGTGCTTGTGTAAATTTAAGAACGCATATAAATAATGCTCGTCACTGTTGGAAATTACAATTTTAATTCATAATGCGTTCTGTTATGTACACAATACGCAGATGCCTTTGAAACATGTGATATAAACATGGCAAACGATTAAAAATATAACATATTTAGTTAAATTAGTTGGCAATTGGCGGGATTAAGATTCAGATTAAACTCATAATTGTGAATTATCTATGTAAATTGACGCATCCTGCCTGCAGTTCTCAGAGGTATCATTAAATTAATGCCAGAGTATATCCAATTTCCATACGGCGCACAACGGCAGACAGAAGTAATGCAGGGGTTCAGTGCAGTTGCAAACATGCCAGGTGTTATCGGTGCCATAGACTGCACACACGTACGCATCAAGGCTCCATCCGGTGATGCATTTGCTTACATTAACCGGAAAAACGTTCATTCCGTGAATGTGCAACTGATCTGTGACGCAAAGTGTGTGTTGTTAAACGTTGTGGCACGGTGGCCCGGTGGGACGCATGACGCATTCATCCTGCGTAATTGCGCAGTTGGCACGCGTTTGGAGGATGGAGCTGTGAGAGACGGCTGGCTCATTGGTAAGAATATAGCCTGCATAATCACATGTGTGTGTCATATATGGACTTACCTTTCTATATCCATAGGGGATAGGGGTTACCCACTGATGCCGTGGCTTATGACCCCACTGGCCAGCCCGCAGACACCACAGGAGCATACAATGAGGCGCACGCGGCTACTCGGGCCGTTGTAGAGCGCACCAACGGGGTATTTGGACTCTGAGCGTCCTCCTCCTGTGGCAGATGTACTTTTTTTGTGTGCGCTAATGCGTTTCTTTGCGTCAAGTTTAATGTCAAACCATTTACGTCTTTTTTTCTTTGTGCCATGACTGACAGGTCGACAGGATGCCTCTACACACCTCCTTATATGGTGGTCATTAGCAATTCATGGGCGGGGCTCATGCTAATTGCTGATTATCGGGAGCGCGCTGCCACCTTACGATGGATTGGCATTCATGATCATACACACGTGTTTACGATCAGATCTGAGTTTCCCGCGGCGTTCATGAATCCGGAGTAGGTTTTTAGTAGCGTAGGCTTTTATGTGCAAATCTACGCACAAATCTACTAACGTTTCATGAATGAGGCCCAAGGTATGTAACTTGCCTATATGTTGTAATGGCAGTTTGGGTGAACCAATCACCTCAGCTCTGCTTCTGCCAAGGGTTCAAAGGAACCAAGGGTTCTCCAGAAATTGGCCACCAGAATAATTCTGTGGCCCTGTCAAAGAGGGCTTGTACAGTCAGCTTTAGCAGTTGTAGAGTAGCTGAGCTGAGCAGCTCCCCCAGTTCCAATGGAACAGTACAGATGGGCTACCGACATGATACTGGCAAGACTGATCAGACAGCCAGGTTTCTGAGTCATAAGGGCAAAAGGCTGCAAGGAGGTGACGGAGTGGATTTTGATTGTATATGGCTCTCACTTTTCATGGTAGAGTCTTAACTTGGTAGAGGTAGAGTTTGAACTTGCATTTGTAGAAGCAATGATCAACAGAATTTACCAACAACGGTTTTCCAAAGTCCATATATTTACATCACATGTAATTAATGGGTTTTTTTCCAGCCTGGCTCCTCAGTTGCAGATATTTCTTTGAATTCACTGTATCTTATACTGATTTTATGGATTGTAGATGGAGGTGAAATCCCTAAATGTCAACACTGTTCTTAAACTGGGGGTATTGGCCCACGCATTATTTCACATTGACTATGTCGAACTAGATTCGTAAATGTTTGCATTCTGTTTTACAACATTATCACTAATTTAGCTTGAGCCTCCTGCGATGAGCGTCTGCTCATCGACGACGACGAGCCAAATGGCAAACTTACTGTTCCCTCACTGCAGAGGGATAGCTTGTCTTAGCCTTTGGGGAGCAAGCTTATGCTATGGTACCACATAAGTCTAAAGTAAGTCTAAATAAGTAACATGAAATCCAGTTGGCGTGATGTGAAGAGATCATTTAGCGAAAAAGGTCAAAACGAAGGGTTGAGAAGGTTCCCGAAATCCACAGACCGTTGTCTTCGACTCTCCACCGGCAAATGAAGCAGGCCCACAGCCGTGTGAGCAGGTACGACAGGGTGGATCCACCGAATCCCACTGGTTGCCGTAATGCAGAAGTCACTTTGAAGGAAGGTGAGCATCAACCTCACAGACGGATCTCCAGTAAGCCTTGATTCTCACCAAAACACCTCCCCGATTTCCCCCGTCTTCTATAACGCCTCCTCGTTAAAGTGTCGGAGGGTGAGCATCACAGGTAGGCTGGTATAGACGTAAGGAGTGGAGGGAAGCCAAATCCTGCGGTTACTGCCTGGCATTGACCAGTTTTCAGCCTGGCTGGTCGATAATATAGTGCATTGAAATTATTTCTATGAAAATTATGTCCCCGAACGTTAGCGTTCAGTCATTTTGCTCAGGCAAGCTTTATGACAAATCGATAGTACCAGGTTGTACTTTCTTCCGATCTGATGATCTTTGTTTTACGTCTTCAGTTCATTGTGTCCAGTCACATGTGTTGTAATTGAGTGTAACTGTGTGTACATGTGTGTGTGCAGTGGTACAGCACCTTTGGCCTGCCTGGTCACAATGCTACACTCCCAGGTGAGGGGGGACCGAGTCAAGAACAGCATCTTCTTCAAGCTGCCTGGACGGATGAGCCTATTCACTCTCAAGGTACACATACACGACCCTTTCCGCTCTGAAGTAGGGATTGACCAGTTATCAGCCTTGCTGATTATCTGTTGCATATTCACCATTTTTATCCCATTGCTGATAAAATAATTAAGCCAAAAATGGGGTACTTTGGCTCTGATATAGCCTCCTTTCGGGTCAGTACATTTACATGACACTTGAAAAAAACGAATTATTGCCTTAATCTGACTATAACTGGACAACTGAAGTACATGTATACATGTTGGTTCCACCGATGTTGGAGTTCTCCAACTCCGATTAGGACACCCAGATGATGCGATTGGAATTGGATTTTCTTTTTCATTAGCCAGTCGCACATTAGCCGGTCGTCGGTCAGTAGCGACGGCACAAAGTGTCAAAATGAGGAGAAACGACGCATATCGCCATTGAGGAGAAGGACACGTTCCCGTCAGTTATTCGATTTTCTCAGTTGCATGTAAACTGGGACAAGGACAGAAGTTCTATTAGACGCCAATATCGATTTTTAAGCATAGCTCAATTAAACTGTTCATGTAAACGCTGCACGAGTGTCAAAGGTTCAGTGAGCAAGGGGAGCTATCTCTCATATAAGGGGCAGATATTATGTGGAAATTGCAATAAACCTCACAATCCTCTATGCTGGAGTTGCAAAAACACCCAGTTCTGCTGTCTCAGAGGGAAAACAATACAAAAATCCCAAAAGAAAAAAGTAGTTACTGCATGTTCATTTCTATGAGTATGAGAACTTTAAACAAAAGAGGAAATGACAGCGCCATGCAGGCGTGAGATGTGGCGAGATTATCAATTTTTTAACAATTTGATACATCATACGTAAATAATGGGGACCTGACAACACTCATTCAACCCTGTTGGTTCGTCACTCGTTTTCTCACTGTTAGTAGAGACTACAGGTTCTGTAATGTAGTGCATACGCTTCACAGTATTGTACAGAAAAAATTTGCTTCATGATCATACAGTTTTGTTTTTTCAGCAATCCCATATTATTTTAGTATGTCAAGTAGCAGCACATTTGATGCATGAGCACAAAATCAAGTGAAGTAGAAAACCTTTTTATGCAGAAACCTATTTTTCTCCACTCTGCAGAAGAACGCTCTCCAGTGGACTAAAACAACATCAGAGTCTGAGACACCAACAGAGCCGACCAGCAGCACCACTGCACCAGCTTCCAGCAGCAGCACCCCTGCAGCAGGCACCATCGTGTCCTCCGTCCCCACTGAGGCCACTGAGCAGGAAAGCTGCGACTCCACTGAGACTACTGCTGCTGCCAGTGGAGACAATGACGGTAACACTACACCACACACTAGAAAACCTCTTCTGTACACCAGAGGCCAACACATACAAAGTCATGCACTGAAAGGTTTTTACACAGCGGTGGCTCAGTAAAAGACGTAGCCTACCTGCCACTGACCTTTTAACAGTACTGACACCAAATTTGTTATACACCATTGTGGGATAGTGATCAAAATACCCCTATCATTAGTCACAGACTTTGTGTAGGGTTAGTGCTTCTCCTCTCAACCCTCCCCTCTATTCTCTCCTCTCTCACACTCTATCTACTCTATTCTACTATTTTATTATGTTGATCTGTTCTGTACAAACAACATCTGTTGGATGTCTGTCCGTCCTGGTAGGGAGTCTCTCCACTGTTGCTCTCCCTGAGGTTTCTTGTATTTTTCCCTGTTTAAAGGTTTTTTTTATTTAGGAGTTTCTCCGTGTCCGCAGCAAATCTGTAATTTGGGAATCAGAGCTATATAAATAATATTGAATGAATTACTTAACAGGAAATTGTGTACAACTCATTAATGATTTGCCCAGTCATCATAAAATCTTGGAAGAGTGGAGTTGTAAACACATTTTCCTCTGACCTGAAGCCTCGGTGGATGAGAGCTCCTCCAGCGCCTCCTGCTCCACAGAACCGCCGGCTCCCAGCTCTCAGCCCCAGACCCGCCTCAGCAGGGCAGCAGGACAGCAGGGACGAGCAGACACGCAGCAGACCCAACACGCTCCACACACCCAGACCAGACTGAGCCGCTCTAGACAGGTCAGCAACACTGCAGTAAACAGTGCTGATTAATATACAAATGACAAATAATATAGATATTGCACCGATTTTGGGAGGGTTGACCATTGGTACCTTTGTCAAATTATTTTGAGATTTTTAATAAATAACCATCAGTAATTTGGATATAAGGACTAAGTGGGTAAAGGCAAATAATAGAACAGATGTCTTTTCATATAAAATCTTTCCATCCCACTCTGTTGCTACAGTCAGGGAGGCAGAGGAAGAAAGCAGTCATGATGCCTCGTGTTGTCCTCACCCCTCTTAAAGTGAATGGAGAACATGTTCCTTCAGGTAAGAATCACTCTTTTGTCCTGAGAACAATCTTAAAAAACATACCTATAATGAATGCAGGGATTCTTTATTCTGATCGGCCTGCTGCCTCTGACTTCAACATTATCCTTATTAATAAACACAATTGGCAGAAATAATACAGAAGGCACTATATCCTGTAAAAATACCCCACAAGTCTGTCAGACATCAGGTGGGGTGCCAAAGGCAGACCAGGAACATTTCACTGTTTCCGCTTTTTGACCAACGTAAATCTAGTCCTTTTGCTTGGCTGGTGATGGTTTACAGTTGGTTCAACTTGGGAACCATCTCAGAACCTGTTTGCATCACTGTATATGTCTCCGCTCTCTCTGCAAGCATAATAACAGCAGACTACGTTGTCTGTTTTTCCTGGCTTTGCGAGCCTACATTGGCATCCAAAAATGACACGTACAACACATTTGTGCTGCTCGTCTTGAATGTCATGGGCAGCGATTACGTTCTTATTAACACTGAACGTAGGATGTCAATGTTAGACTTTGCTAGCCTGCTAATGCTAACTCGCTAACATTAGCCCGCTAGCACTAGCCCATATCAATCACAATGCAGTTAAACATATAAAATAAAATGAATGATACACGTTTTAGTTGGTCTGAGACCAGCAAAGACTTGGTGCTGCTCTGAAACCAGTTTTCCTGGCAAAGAGCCAGTTCTTTGGCAGTCCAAAAGCGAAAAACTGGTTCACGCTTAGGCCCCGGCTCTGAACCGGCCCTGGGACAGCCTTGGTCAAAATTATTTGTGTGAGCTTTTGTGTGTGTTGTCTGTGTTGCTGCATGGATCTACAGATATTTTCAGCAGATTTAAGAGTGTTGTAGTTACACATGTGGTTTTTGATGTGGCAGGGCCGATGAAGAGGAGTCGAGGAGGGGTGGATGTAGACTTTGAAACACCGGGCTCCATCCTGGTCAACACCAACATCAGAGCCCTTATCAATGTGCGGACCTTCTCAGCCTTCCCCACACACTCGCAGCAGCAACTGCTGCAGCTGCTGCCAGAGGTGGACAGACAGGTATGTTGTGCTTATCTGCAGCTACCCCCTATAGTTCATCCCCAGCCCTATGACTGTAGTGAGCCGTTTCCCGCATGTCTTCCCCTCTGTCTCCCCCTTCACTCTGTCCTATCAATAAAGCCCAAAAATGGCCAAAAAAATATCTTTAAAAAAATATATATTTATTTGAGAGAGGCCCAAACATGAAATTCTGCTCAATCTGTGAAGAAAACTTTTTTTGTAATAATAAAACTTACAAACTTATTCCAAGCAACAAGGAAAATTATATGAAAAATTATAAAATTATATTGTGTGCTGCACAAATTTTGTAATTGAAATTTTGTGAAGATGAGCTCTGGCACATGCCGTGTTTTGTCATTTTTAGGGTCAGTGTGAAGCAGGTTGAGCTGCATAGTCCGCTCTGTTCCTCAGTGTTACTGCTGTTTATATATTGTGCCCTCTATCTTGCAGATTGGACCAGACGGTATGGCCAGACTGAGCAGCTCAGCCCTTAATAATGAATTCTTCACCCATGCCTCCCAGAGCTGGAAAGAGAGGCTGGCAGAGGGTAAGTGACAGGTCAATCATTGGCAAGCTGCCATATTTTACTGAGACTACCATCATGATTTAATATTAAAAAAGTAACCAAATGGTTGTTATGGAGGAGGTAAAGAAGACCGCAATGTCCTTCTTTACGAGAGGTCAATTAAAAGGAGACCATACAGTGCAAACATGCCTGATAAATACACTCCTACATGATCTTTGTAAATGAGTCCATTCAGGGAATGTCCCAGTGGCGGCCAGAAGTCAGCTGTTTAGATGGGGTGTTTCATTGTAACACCCAGGTTCCTATCCCCCTGAAACCTTATGGAACTCAACTTAAGTTGAAAGTGCACCTTTAAAAGCAGTGCATAATTAATGAGGGAAATATTAATAACATTCACAAAGCTTCTGAAATAATCAATGATGTTATGCTGCTGTTTCTTGTCATGTGTAAGTTACGAACAGCATCTTCTGTGGAGTCAAGGACAGCAGCTCAGCACTTGTGCATTCTGCCCATCCATGCATCACGGTGGTAAATCACTTGAGCTGCATTTGTTGTATGAAAGGTGCTATGCAAACTAAGTTTATTGGCTTGTTTTTAACTTCTCACTTATGCTTTAAGTCACAGCTGTTTTTGACCACAGATCAGTCTGAACAGTCAAGGTTCCATCTCTAAGTAGTAGGTAGAGAAAACAAAACACTGTATTCCAAATAGGATATCCACACAACTCTGTTATACGTTGTCTCTCTGTCCTTCGACACTTGGACATCACTGAATGATTATGTGCAGTCTGTACGGCCCCAGCTGTTTAATTCCTCGCTTTTCTTTCAGAGACGGCCTTTGAAAAGGCGTTTTCGGAAGAGATTTAAAGCTGTTTTGTGGCAGAGATGGTACAGACGCCACTGCAACAGGATACCACTGGGCTCTTTATTGTTTACCTGCAGAACAAAGTTGTATTCACAACAGCGCCATCTGCTGTTAGGGCTGCCTGAAAGGCCCCATAGTCACATCATTGTAAAAGTCCCTAATGACTCAAACCCGATCGATAATGGATTTGTGGGGCCAATATCAATAGATTGGCCAATATCAAAAATATACATTGATAACCACATTTGAGAGATCATTGCAAAAATGTCTGTCAAACACTTGTGATGAAGACAATATGTAATGAAGGCAGGATATGTTACAGTTTAACACTGAACACAATTTTTCAAAATAAAACCATAAACTTTAAAAATATAAAGTAAAAAAGCTTCATATATAGACTATGTATTGTAGCAGTAGCACTGTCCTGGAACATTACTTGCTTATAAGTAATAGGGCAGCTCAGTCAGATTTATACCAAAAATGATACTGCTGTGAGGTACTCTTTTAAAATTTCACATGTGCTTGACACATTTAGGTGAGTTCACCCACGAGATGCAGGTGCGCTTCCGGCAGGAAATGGAGAAAGAGAAGAAGGTAGAGCCATGGAAGGAAAAGTTTTTTGAAGAGTACCATGGTCAAAAGTAAGAGCCAACATATTTCATCTGAGTCTGAAGTCACTGTTCACACAATGGCCATATTATTTTTTTTTTTCAAATATATTTTAAACAGTTATTAGTTTAATTAGCATTTTATTGACAGCAAGTATTTTTTAGGAAAGCCTTGATGTAGATTTTCATTCATGACATATTTTAAGCTGTTTGTTTTCATCTCCTTTGCTGCCTTCTATGTAGTTTAGACACCTCGTATAACCTACATCTGTCAAGGCCACCGTGATATGTTGACAAATGTCAGTGTTTCCACAATGTGTTAAAACATATTTTGTGTCCATCTAGGTCTGGCCTGACACAAGAGGAGTCCCTAAAGCTTACCATGACTGACGCTAGTGAAGTTGCAGCCAGTGTGCTGGACAGTGATGTTGCTGCGGTGGCAACTGGTGCCCCCAAAAGACGCAGCGTGGGTCGTCGGAGGAGAGATGGCAGGATGAGGAGACGAACAAGGGCAGACCTGCGTCGCAGGGCCAGGCGGACCCTCTGCAAGGCCACTCCTCCTGCCCTGCAGTCTACAGAAGCGGCTGAGGCCAGCGCGGCACTGGACGTCCCAGCTGTTTCTATTGGCTCTCCTATTGCTGACACAGACACAGACACAGTCGTTCAAGGTGAGGTGGTGCTACAGGCGGAGTCTAGTGTGGAGCTCCAACCTGACAGTGCCTCCACAGAGCCAAAGCCATCTCTCACTCCAGAGCCAGAAACATTGCCAGCCTCTACTCCTACTCCTACTCCCACTCCCACTCCCACGCCGACTCCGACTCCTACTCCGACTCCTACTCCTACTCCTACACCCACACCCACTCCCAGCCCAAGCCCAGCCTCCACCAGTGCAAATGAAGAGCCTGAAGCTGCAGCCCGGCTGCTCCCAGAGGAGTCTGCGCCTGTACTGGCTTCCACCTCCTCACCTTCCTCTTCTTCTTCTTCTTCTTCATCGTCGGCCTCCTCGCCCGTTTCCTCACCCTCCTCACCTTCAGATAGACAGGGAGCTTTTGCTGTCGGACTGGACTCTTCTTCATCCTCTTCAGCGTCCTCCAGTGCTGCAGTGGCTGCCGACCCCCTGGATGACACTGCCTCTGTTGTCACCTCTGTCACAGGGGGTACCGCCACCAGCAGCCGCGAGAGTAGCCCCTCAGCCAGCCCAGCCACTACCCCTGTGCCCAGCGCTCAGCTCAAGGAGCAGAAGAGAAGGCCCGACGAGACCCAGGCCTTCTCCAGCTTCCCCGAAAAGAGGCCGCGGCTTGATGACCGTCAGTCCTTTCGTACCACAATTGACGGTGTCCGTTCGGAAAAGCCGCAGCCGACAACCGAGGAACCCAAGGTGCCGCCTATCCGGGTAAGAATTTGTGCACAAAAATAATTTACTAGTTCAGCAATGAGTTGTTGTCCAGATAAAGTTCGACTCACTGTCCATGTGTCTCTGTCCCAGATTCAACTGTCCAGAATCAAACCTCCCTGGGTCAAAGGTCACCCCACCTACCAAATCTGCCCCCGGATCGTGCCTCCCCGCGAAGGCTCGCGGCGGTCGGGGACGGGGGGCGCGCGCACCCTGGCGGACATCAAAGCCCGTGCCCAGCAAGCCAGGGCCCAGCGCGAGGCCGCTGCTGCTGTTGCAGCCACTGGCGACGGGTCAGGGCCGACCGGGGTCAGGCCTGCTACTGGGCTACCGGATAGCAGCAATGGAAGACGAGCGCGAGAGCATCCAGGACCTATCGAGCCCGGAGGAGGAGGAGGAGGAGGAGGAGGAGGAGGAGGAAGTGGAAGAAGGGGAGGTTGTGGGATGGAGGAGCAGGGATCGTCTTCAGGCTCTAATTCGTCTGGAACACAACTACAGCTTCTCAATGTAGAGCCCACCCCCCAGCCATCCCCTTCCCTGTCCACTACCTCAACCTCCATGTCCTTTGATCCCCCACAGACCCCAAGCCCCCCTCAACAGGAGGCAGTTGGGGCGGCAGAGGCTAGGGAGGAAGTAGAAGCAACATCAGCCAGCTCCTCCAATGGGCTCAGAGACAAGGCAGCTGACTCGCCCTCTCCAAAGCCTGAGAAGTCTGAGTCTGCTGCTGCCCCCTCAGAGATGACTGACCAGGGCTGTGAAAAGCCATCACTGGTGCCAACTTCTATCCCAGATTCCCTTCCCAGGTTTGGGGCTCAGGGTGTGGATGTAATTCAGACGCTGGCCAGTTCCTGTCAGCCCAAAGAACAGATAGGGAAGGGTGGTGTTATCCAGCATGGTTCCCACCATGTGGAACCCCAGGAGGTATTCTCTCACTCACCTACAGAGAGAAGGCAAACGGATGCACCCTCTCCCCACCAAGCAGACTCCTCTGTTGGAGAGAAAGACGATGAGGCTGGGACACATAGCGACTCCACTGAAACGGCTTCAGACTGTGAGAATGACATCCAGGAGGATGAGCAGCAGCAGCAGACTGACCAGGACTGGTGCCCCCAACTGAGCATCCAGAGAAACAGCCAGCTGGTCATCTGCAGCCCTCCTCCTCAGAACCAGCAGCCAGTCATCCAGGCCCACGTGTCCAGCCGCCATGGTCAGACTGTCATTCAGCCTTGCTTCCCCAATGGTCTGCTCCACGCTCAGCACAGCGGCCACCATTCCCAGGACCACCAGTCTCTCCCCGCAGTCCACCCGCAGGGACTCAGGGACACCAACATTATGGTCAAAATGGAGCCTGGAGATGATTGTAGAGCCTCCAGACAGAACTTTACTGAAGAGGAGTGTCGTGGAGGTTTAAAGTCCTCGGTTCCTCACCCAACGGCTGCCTCTAAGAGACTGGCCAGCTCAGCCAGACCAGTGTCCAGTGTGGAGGCCAACAACCCTTTAGTCACTCAGCTATTACAGGGCAGCCTGCCCCTGGAGAAAGTTCTACCCTCACACTCGGCCAACAGGCTGGAGATCAGCCGATTGCCAGGACCCCAACCCAGACCACCAGTGGCAAGGACCACAGGACCTTGCAACAGGCCTGAGATTTCAGTCCAGTCTCCTAGCCCAGAACTAACTTCAGCCTCTCAGATCCACAACAAGTCTCCAACAGGTCGCCAAGTCTCTTGTCTGATGGAGGCCCCAGCTGGATCGCAGTATCAGTCTCAGCAGGCCCCTGGTGCTGTCCCAGTCATCACCTCTTTGCCACCCTCCTCCTCCTCCTCCAGTTCTTTGTTCTCCAAAAATAAGTCAGACTTAAGTTCTCAGACCACTGTGGAGTCTACAGTTATAAAAGACTCTCATAGTTCTAAGCCCTCACAGGGGGTCACTCCAGACAGGCCTCAGCCAGCCCATCGAACCATGCCCAATGGCCCTTCCCCTCCCCATGCAGACCCCTGCCCCACAGAGGTGGTGCCTACTATTAAGATCAACTGGCGTCCCCCACAGTCTCAGCTCTCCCACTCTCTCCAACCGCAGCTGTCTCCTCCACCCACCGTAAAGAATGAAATTGGTGCACGACCCCCTTGCCAGGCTCTTGCCAAATCATCCCCTATCAAACCCATGAGTGTTACCAAAAAGGAGCCTGGGAGCTCTATGGATGGCTACCTGAGTGGAGGGGCGATGGAGGGACTCCTCAACATGGAGATGACTTTTGCCAGAATGGCAAAGAAGGAGCATAGCAAAGTTACCTACTCCTCTGGCTCTCCTTCCTCTTCCTCCCCCTCCCCTTCCCCCTCCTCCTCTTCCACTCTCCCTTTCCAGCTGTATGGAAAGCTCCCCAAGCACGGTGGCGTTGGAGGAGTAACCTACACGGCCAACGTGTCAGTGATGGACAACGGAGGTTTCTCCCGCAGCATGGCGGACGGTGTCCTTCAGCTGCGTCCCCGCTTGTCCTCCAGCCAGACCACCCTCAGCATCCAGGCCTTTACTGACAGTACGGCCGAGGAGGTGGCGCTTAAATGCTCATGCCGCCTCAAAGCCATGATCATGTGCCAAGGCTGTGGTGCCTTCTGCCATGACGATTGCATTGGGCCCTCCAAACTGTGCGTGTCATGTCTGGTGGTCAGATAGTATGTTGAAGTCCTTATGCACTTCAGAACTGCTATCTGTACAGTATCAACAGCAGGACTAGGAGGCTCCAGAGTGTACAGAAGCCTAATTAGGGTAGAGCACACAGGAGGAGCCTGACAGGCAAGATTTGCCTTGTAAAATATAATTGGTCTGTATTTTTGTTGTTGCAGATTTTCTTCTTTTTTTTCTTCTTTTTTTTTGCTGTACTTATATATTATTATTGTTATTATTATTAATATTATTATTGTGAATTTGGGGCATGGTTGATTGTAAATTGTGCCTTTTTTGTTTGTTTTTTCCTCAAAAACATTACCTCATCTTATCTTGCTCCACCTGTCATCAATTGGTAGCCATCATTGTTTTGGTCCCTTGTTTCCTCAGCAAACAGGGACCTATTGTTGTCTCTTTGCGCAAAGAAGTATTTTTTTAACCATTAAAATGAGTAAATTACGTTGTTTCACAGGTTGGTGTTTTGACTCATTTCATGGTTCCCTTGACATCCTGTCTGTTGAGTACAATGAACAAATAAAGTGATCATTAAACGGTAATAGGGTCCTTGGAGCCTTTGATGAACATAAATCAAATATACTGACCAGAGCCCTGTACTATGAAGCTGGATTTGAGGGTTAGCGAGGTAACTTCAGCTCTAACCCTGGGTGTTTGGTATCATGAAGGTGATTCTCTTTTAATCTGGGTAGATCGCCATGGCAACTCATGCTGAGAAGCTAACCTGGTTAGAACCAGGTTATGTTCTAGATAAGAGATCAGTATCTATAAAGGCACCGCCTACTAACCAATCAATTATCTTGGACAATGGCATCACCCTTTTTGGAAGATCCTGTGGACCTTGGTGCGTGGATAGTGTGAGGGTCTCTGAGGAGGGCGAGAGTTTTTTGAGGCTGACAAAACCCGTTAGAAACCCCAAGAATATTTATATGAGAAATGAAGATCCTCCGCGAAGAGGGTAAGATATAAATGCAAACGTGTTGAGTCATAACGTTACATTAATGTAACCAAACTGAGCAGACCATGCATTTACAGTAGAGCTACTGTATGTAACATAGCTGCAGGCACAGTAGTTACTGTATGTAACATAGTTACAGTATTTACTGTGTGTAACAGCTGCAGGTACAGTAGAGTTACTGTTACTAATGTAGTTACAGTAAAGTTACACAAATTACACAAGGTTAGACAAACGTAATAGCCACTGCCCAATACAAATGTGACACACGATTTCCCGCAATAACGGGTAATAATGTAATAACTTTTATGTTTGCAGGGACTTATTAAATTTTAGGGAAGTGAAAATATTCAATATTGTAATAACTTCCCATGTTGGGGCGGCTGTGGCTCAGTTGGTAGAGCGTCCATCCAGTGATCGGATCGGATCGGTGGTTTGATCCCTGACCATGGCAGCCTACATGTCGAAGTCTCCTTGAGCAAGATACTGAACCCCTGATTGCTCCCGATGCTGCGCAGGTTCATCGGTGTGTGAATGAATTCCCAATGGTGGCACCGTTTAGGGTAGCCTCTGCCACCAGTATGAATGTGTGTGAACGGGTGAATGAGCGCAGTCTGCACTGTAAATCGCTTTGAGTGGTCGCAAAGTGACTAGAAAATCGCTATATAAGTGCAGGTCCATTTACCATTCCCACAAATGTAATAACGCAATGAATAATAATAATAATGAATCATGTCTATGATAGCGGTGGGGTCCATGCCATGTGATAGGAGGGCAGAATCACCAATATTTGTGTCTTTGCACAGACCTGCCGGGGAGAACAGCTTGTCATTTATAGTCTACCACAAAGCTGCTAGAGTGCAATTGTGATCATTAATCAGCACCACCAATGTGGATCGATTGGACCGGGGTGGGTGGGCAGGAGGGGTGACCAACCCCCTCATGCCTCCATAGTTGAAAAAGCGCACTAAAGTGCCCTCTAGAGTGGTGAAAACGAGAGGAAGTGCCTTATTGGCTGCCCTTTACACATGCAGAAAAATTACTGGGTGCCCTCTAGGGTTACCCTTCATACAAAATATTATGATTATGTGCCCTCTAGTGCAAAAAAACTTGATAATGTGCCTTAATAAGTGCCCTTTTAGTGCCCTTCTGGTGCCATGGTGCCTCTCTTTGGTAGCCGATGAACGGGAAATGCTAAAGTGGAGTTGCTTTCATGTGCCGTTGCTATGACCAACAGCTACATCGAGTGGTACTAAAATCCGCAACGAAGCAAAAATTGGATTAATAGTCTACCTGTAACCGTAGTGGAAAAGCACAATTAGATGCCAAGTTAGAAAACACGATAAAGTGCCCTTGCAATAGAGAAAAAAAGAATCCCAGCGAAGAAAATTATCTGCAGTGATTACAAAAATGTCAATAAAGATTATATAATACAGTATCACCCAACGGTGTATTAATAATGTTATGTGAGGTGTTTGCTCTGCCCCGGACCCCCCTAGATGGTTCCGTTCGATGGTTTTAATTGTCAGTACCATACTATTAATTACTCTGGTCTGGATCTCCTTTTAACTTAATGCTAATCGTAGTCAAGGTTGAGGACTATTTCATCATGCATCAGCGTGCTGGTGGGGCACCTTGTTGTGCAGCATGTGCCCTTTTTATTTTTTCGCGCCTGCCCTTCAAACAGTCTGAGTCCACCACTGCTGCAGTAGACGGGTAATACATGTGATGCATCCAGAAAAAGGGATTGTATGTGAGAAGCTGTGCACATGTCCTTCAGTGGCTAACAGGCACAATAAAGACTGAGTAGTGCTATGGTTTGAACTGCTCAGGGATCAGGTAACAGTTTCATCTTACAGCATTTGTATACAAACTTTATTTCTAAACAAAATCTGAACAATGGAAATGTACAATCAGGACACCGTGTGGAACATAAAATCATTCCAGACCACACATACTGTGGGTTAACCTTTATTTCAAGAGCAACTTAAAGACGAATCCATACACAGCCATCAATAACACATATACAAAACAAAATAAATATTCACCATCACTTTGTTCTTCATCACCAAATATGTGCAGCTCAATATTCCCAGGGTATTGTAATGTACTCAAAATAGTTTGGGAAAATAAAAACGGAAATCATATCTAAACAGAAGCACACAAAAAAAAACCTTTCAGTTACAAAATATTTGCACTTAAAAAGATCCCAGTATTTTAAGTAAATAACTAGAAAATTTCCTCTGGGGAAATTCTGAAAGGGCCACGGGGGCTACTGCCGGTGTGTGTACACTATGATGAGATTCTTCAGAGATTTATAACTATGGCCATTAACCTCAAAATGTGTGTGTGTGTGTAATTAAAATCACATGAAGTTACCTGTGTGTGTGTGTGTGTGTGTGTGCGTGCGCGTGTGTTTGAAGCATGTGTATGCATGTGTGAGGAGTGTGCGCACTTACGTGCATGTGTGTGTGTGTGTATCTGTAACTGTAATCACATCAAAGATCAAAGGCAATCAGATCAAAGCAATCAACAGAATTAACTGACACCTGTTACATCTCCGTTTATCCAGAAATCTTCCTGCGTTTTTAATATGGGAGCCAATAAGGCTGTTGGTGCGTGTTGGTGGATCATCTGTGCGTCCTACGCCCAAACTATAACTCTGACAGCTTTACCTGAGGATTGTGAGTGAGAAGACACATTTTCCTACGTTTCTATGTATAAATTATTTCTGGAGAGTGGAATTTGCGGCCTGGAGCGCAGTTTTCAAATTTATTTTTTGACAATTTTTTCTCTCCCTCTACACTGTGGCAACCAAATTTTAATCTCAGAATTTTTCCAAAAATGATCATGGTCATTGAACAGGGAAACGTGGATTAATACACCGATACACATGACTTGTGTCTACTGTTTAAAGTTTAAATGGAGTCTCTAGGTGAAATTATGCCGGAGAAGTAGACGTTTAAAAATCCCCAATTATGGTTCTTTTTCGCTCATTTTTTTTCGGCCGTCCCATTCACTTCAATGCAAAATTTTGGGCAGTTTTTCCCGACTTACGTCGCGAAAAATTCGTATTCTGTAGAGAAAAGTAATAGCACACCGATCCCGATCAAACCGCACGTTTTGATATATAAATTGTCCTGCAACTCTTCAAGTTGTAGGACTAGTAGCGGGACGAAATTGCATCCAGACACTGGTCCCTACAGCTATTGCTGTATGGGACCTAATTTATACAGTCTGTGTATGGGACCAGTGCTTGGTGCGATTGCCCCGTGGCCCTAATAAGATATATAAAAGAATTCATAGTTGATATCTTAAAATATTTCCTCTTTGTTCAACAATGCAGAGGAAATGATTCCCTTCTCTTGGTTACTGTTTAAAATCTTCTCAGGTAGGATTTTAAGTTAAAAAAGTAATAAATAGATCAGCATAAATAGGCCAACATGAAAATACAGCGGACATGGATGAAAAAAGTTATTAAACCAACATTTGCAAAGGACTTAAATAGTTACACAGCAATAGTAAGAATGAATCTACAAACTAGTCCTGGAGGTGCAACATCACTTGACATCCACACCCTAATCTGTTCACACTCACACCATCATAAAGCAACATGCAAACAGCAAACTAATGCAAAGAACAGAGGACGAAGATCCAAATGAGAATTCATTACATACAGTATCTAAAGGGTTGGGAAAGAAAGGTTGGTGTAGTGACTGTGATGACCCGCCCCCGTCCGTCCTCCTGTCCGTCACACCTCGATGCCCTTCACCGCCTGGTTGATGGACTCCAGTAGAGCCCGGTTCTCGGGGTTCTGGTAGCAGTCTTTATTGGTAAACATGTGGGTCAGGATTTCCACGTAGCTGTCAAAGTTCTGCTTTGACAGCGGCTCCTGCTGAACACACACAAGTTCACAAGTCAGAAAATGAGAAATTCTTTCCACAAGTTAGTCGAGTAATGCTACCTATACAACAGAAGACTTTGAAAAGATTTGGAAAAGACTCCTGGAAAACTACCAGCTCACACCTGCTCACATCTAACGACAAGTGTTTACAGTTTTTAGTCTCGCATTGAGATTTTAGACAGACAAATTGAAAAGAAAATACTTGAAGTCACATGAAAACAGTCAAAATAACAAAAAAATGACAAAATGAGAAATAAAAAGACGAAATAAAGAGAAAAATTTAAGTCACAAGAAATTGTCAAAATGAAAAGAAAAAAGTTGAAATCATGAGAAAAAGTCAAAATAATGAGAAAAAAGTTGAAGTCACAAGCAATTGTAAAAATGAAAAGAAAAAGTTGAAATCATGAGAAAAAGTCAAAATAATGAGAAAAAAGTTGAAGTCACATGAAAACAGTCAAAATGACAAAAAGTCGAAGTCACGAGAAATGATTCAAAATGAGAAAAAAAGTCGAAATCCTGAGATAATGGTCAAAACTAGAAAATTTCCCCTGGGGAAATTTTGAAAGGGCCACGGGGGCTACTGCCGGTGTGTGTACACTATGATGAGATTATTCAGAGATTTCAAACTATGCCCTTTAACCTCAAAATGTGTGTGTGTATGTGTGTGTGTGTGTGTGTGTGAGAAACATGTATGTGGAGGAGTGTGCGTACATACGCGCGCATTTGTGTGTGTGTGTGTAGCGAAAATCGCATAAAGTTACCTGTGTGTGTGTGTGTGTAATTAAAATCACATAAAGTTACCTGTGTGTGTGTGTGTAATTAAAATCACAAAGTTACCTGTGGGTGCGTGTGTGCGTGTTTGAAGCATGTGTATGCATGTGTGAGGAGTGTGCGCACTTACGCGCGTGTGTGTGTGTGTATCTATAACTGTAATCACATCAAAGATCAAAGGCAATCAGATCAAAGCAATCAACAGAATTAACTGACACCTGTTACATCTCCGTTTATCCAGAAATCTTGGACTGAAATTTCTGGCCTCTAACAGAAAGCATTTTTGGCAAAACCATAATACCTATCATTGATCCGACTTCACTTTGAGCGTCCCGAGTTCTTCCTGAACGTCTACATATGATTTTTTTTTGAGAAAAATTAAAAAATAGCTTTGTTAGAGCAATCTAAAAAAACTGTTACTTCTCAATTTTGCCGAAATCTTCCTGCGTTTTTAATATGGGAGCCAATGAGGCTGTTGGTGGTGTTGGTGGCGCATCTGGGCGTCCTACGCCCAAACTATAACTCTGACAGCTTTACCAGAGGATTGTGAGTGAGAAGACAACTTTTCCTACGTTTCTATGTATAAATTATTTCTGTAGAGTGGAATTTGCGGCCTGGAGCGCAGTTTTAAAATGTATTTTTTGACAATTTTTTCTCTCCCTCTACACTCTGGCGATGATGTCAATTCGTATTCCGTAGAGAAAAGTAATAGCACATCGCTTCATCCCGAGCACTGGTCCCTACAGCTATTGCTGTATGGGACCAGTGCTCGGTGCGATTGCCCCGAGGCCCTAATAACGAGAAACTTGTCAATATAATGAGAAAAAAGTTGAAGTCACAAGAAATTGTCAAATTGAAAAGGAAAAAGTTGAAGTCACATGAAAACAGTCAAAATAACAAAAAAAGTTGAAATCATGAAAAAATGTCAAAATGAGAAATAAAAAGATGAAATCACGAAAAAAAGTCAAATTAATGAGAAAAAAATTGGAGACGCAAGAAATTGTAAAAATGAAAAGTAAAAAGCAGAAATCACATGAAAACAGTCAAAATAACAAAAAAGTTGAAATCATGAAAAAAGGTCAAAATGAGAAAAAAAAGTCGAAGTCACGAGAAATGATTCAAAATTAGAAAAAAATCAAAATCACGAAAAAAAATCAAAACGAGAAAATAGTCAAAATAATGAGAAAAAAGTTGAAGTCACAATAAATTGTCAAAATGAAAAGAAAAAAGTTGAAGTCATGAGAAAAAGTCAAAGTAATGAGAAAAGAGTTGAAGTCACATGGAAACAGTCAAAATGAAAAGAAAAAAGTTGAAGTCACATGGAAACAGTCAAAATGACAAAAAAGTCGAAGTCACGAGAAATGATACAAAATGAGAAAAACAATTCAAAATCACGAAAAAAAGGCAAAATAAAGAGAAAGTCATCAAAATAATGAGAAAAAAGTTGAAGTCACAAGAAAATGTCAAAATGAAAAGGAAAAAGTTGAAGTGATGAGAAAAAGTCAAAATAATGAGAAAAAAGTTGAAGTCACGAGAAAAAAGTCAAAATGACAAAAAAAGTTGAAATGATGTTGAAAAAGGTCAAAATAACGAGAAAATCGTCCAAATAATGAGAAAAAAGTTTAAGTCACAAGAAAAAAGTCAAAATGACAAAAATATTTGACATCACGAAGAAAAGGTCAAAATAACGAGTAAAAAAGTTACAAGAAAAAGTCAAAAATGAAAAGGAAAAAGTTGAAGTAACAAGAAAAAGTCAAAATAACAAAAAAATAGTCAAAATAATGAGAAAAAAGTTGAAGTCACATGAAAACAGTCAAAATAACAAAAAAGTTGAGATTATGACAAAAGGTCAAAATGAGAAAGAGTCGAAGTCACGAAAAAAAATCAAAATTATAAAATAGTCAAAATAAAATTAAGAAATTGTCAAAATGAAAAGAAAAAGTTGAAGTCATGAGAAAAAGTCAAAATAATAACAAAAAAGTTGAAATCACAAGAAATTGTACAAATGAAAATAAAAAAGTTGAAGTCACGAGAAAAAAAAGTGAAAATGAGGAGATAATAGTCAAAACAATGAGAAAAAAGTTGAAGTCACAAGAAATTGTCAAAATGACAAAAAAAAGTTGAAATCATGAAAAAAAGGTCAAAATGAGAAATAAAAAGACAAAATCACGAAAAAGTCAAATTAATGAGAAAAAATTTGAAGTCAGGAGAAATGATTCAAAATGAGAAAAAAAGACGAAATCACAAAGTCAAAATAACGAGAAAATTGACAAAATAATGAGAAAAATGTTGAAGTCACAAGAAAATGTCAAAATGAAAAGGAAAATGTTGAAGTCACAAGAAAAAATCGTAGTAAAAATAATGAGAAAAAAGTTGAAATCACAAGAAATTGTACAAATGAAAATAAAAAAGTTGAAGTCACATGAAAACAGTAAAAGGCAAAATCACGAAAAAAGTCAAATAAATGAGAAAAAAATCGAAGTCAAAGTTGAAGTCACATGAAAACAATAAAAAGGCAAAATCACGAAAAAAAGTCAAATAAATGAGAAAAAAATCGAAGTCAGGAGAAATTATTCAAAATGAGAAAAAAAGAAGAAATCACGAAAAAGTCAAAATCACGAAAAAGTCAAAATAACGAGAAAATTGACAAAATAATGAGAAAAATGTTGAAGTCACAAGAAAATGTCAAAATGAAAAGGAAAATGTTGAAGTCACAAGAAAAAGTCGAAATAACAAGAAAATAGTAAAAATAATGAGAAAAAAGTTGAAGTCACAAGAAAAAGTCGAAATGAAAAAAAAAGTTGAAATCATGAAAAAAGGCCAAAATGAGAAAAAACGTGAAGTCGCAAGACATTTTAAAAATGAAAAGAAAAAAGTTGAAGTCACATGAAAACAGTCAAAATGACAAAAAAAAGTTGAAATCATGAAAAAAAGGTCAAAATGAGAAAAAACGTCAAAATCAAGAAAAAAGGTCAAAATCAAGAAAAAAAAGTCAAAATAACGAGAAAATAGTCTAAACAATGAGAAAAAAGTTGAAGTCACAAGAAATTGTAAAAATGAAAAGAAAAAGTTAAAGTCACGAGAAATAGGTCAAAATGACAAAAAAAGTCAAAATTTCAAAAAAGTTGAAATAACAAGAACATTGTCAAAGTAATGAGAAAAAAGTTGAAGTCACATGAAAACAGTCAAAATGACAAAGAAAGTCGAACAAAGTCGACAAAAAATTCAAAATAACGAGAAAAAAGTTGGAGACACAAGAAATTGTCAAAATGAAAAGAAAAAAGTTGAATTCACGAGAAAAAAGTCAAAATGACAAAAAAGTTGAAATAACGAGAAAATTGTCAAAGTAATGACAAAAAAGTTGAAGTCACAAGAAAAAGCCACAATGAAAAGGAAAAAGTTGAAGTCATGAGAAATGATTCAAAATGAGAAAAAAAAGTCGAAATCACGAACAAAAGTCAAAATAAGGAGATAATATCAAAACAATGAGAAAAAAGTTGAAATCACATGAAAGCAGTCAAAATGAAAGAAAAAGTTGAGGTCATTAAAAAAAGGTCAAAATGAGAAAAAGAGTCGAAGTCACGAAAAAAGTCAATATAACGAGAAAATAGTCTAAACAATTGGTACGGGCCTGTGTGTATGGCTCGTTGCTTTGTTTCTCTTTTCTGTTCTTGCAGGTACCGCCCATTACCTCCCGGCATCAATCAGCTGATTAGCTGATTGACAGCGGCCGGCTTTATCAGCAAGGAGTGTGCTCCTGCAGCGAGTGGGTCGTGGTGTGCACTGTGTGTGCTGTGTGGACGTTGGTGGCCGGCGTCGTGTCGTTCTAGTACTTAGAAAGCCTTTTGTTTGTGATACCTGTGCTTTTTGGTTAATAAAACCCTGCGATTGCAGACGGTCCTTAGTTCTTTTGTCTTTGCCAAAATTGTTGCCTCCCTACATTCCCCTAGATTAAGTTCTGCCGGTCTGGGTCGTAACAACAATGATAAAAAAGTTGAAGTCACAAGAAATTGTAAAAATGAAAAGAAAAAGTTGAAGTCACAAGAAAAAGGTCAAAAAAGTTGAAATAACGACAAAATCGTCAAAGTAATGAGAAAAAAGTTGAAGTCCACTGGCGTAGCCAGAAAAAAGACATTGGGTGTGCACCAACAATACTGGGTGTGCCAAATTTATCTTCAACAGTGTTACACCTCCACAAAAGAATGTGTCTCTGAAATACAACATTATTAAGACAACAACAACATATCCACCTCCTCCAAGAATCGCCACCTTATCGTGGTGGAGGGGTTTGTGTGCCTCAGTGATCCTGGGAGCTGTGTTGTCGGGAGCAATAGCTCCTGGTAGGGTCTCCCATGGCAAAGTGGTCCCAGGGGAGGGGCCAGACTAAGAGCGATTCAAAGACCCTTATGAAGCGGGACCATTTAAAACAGTGTACCTCGCCCGGCACGGGTAAACCGGGGCCCCCTCCTGGAGCCAGACCCGGGAGGGGAGCACGCAGGCGAGCGTCTGGTGGCCGGGGCTTTGTCCACGGGGCTCGGCCAGGCTCAGCCCGAAAAGACTACGTCGACCTGTGGGCCCACCACCCGCAGACTCAGGCATAAGGGTCGGGTGCACAGAGAGTCGGGCGGCAGGCAAAGGCGGGGACCTGGGCGTGCTGACCCCCGGCTCCAGCGGCTAGCTCTGGGGACGTGGAACGTCACCTCGCTGGCGGGGAAGGAGCCCGAGCTTGTGCGGGAGGTGGAGCGTGACCAGCTAGAAATAGTTGGGCTCACCTCCACGCATAGCTTGGGCTCTGGAACCAAACTCCTGGAGAGAGGCTGGACTCTCTCCTTTTCCGGAGTTGCCCAGGGTGAGAGGCGCCGGGCGGGTGTGGGGATACTCACAAGCCCCCGGCTGAGCGCCGCTGTGTTGGAGTTCTCCCGGAGGAACGAGAGGGTCGCCTCCTTGCGGCTGCAAGTCGCAGGGAGAAGGTCTCTGACTGTTGTTTGTGCTTATGCACCAAACAGCAGTTCGGAGTACCCGGCCTTCTTGGAGTCTCTGGGTGGTGTCCTGGAAGGGGTACCATCTGGGGACTCTATTGTTCTTCTGGGAGACTTCAACGCTCACGTGGGTAACGATGATGGTACCTGGAGGGGGGTGATTGGGAGGAACGGCCTGCCCGATCTAAACCCGAGTGGTGTTCTGTTATTGGACTTCTGTGCTAGTCACGGATTGTCCATAACAAACACCATGTTCGAGCATAGAGTTGTTCATAAGTGTACCTGGTACCAGAGCACTCTAGGCCAAAGATCGATGATCGATTTTATTATCGTATCGTCTGATCTGCGGCCGCATGTTTTGGACACTCGGGTGAAGAGAGGAGCAGAGCTGTCAACTGATCACCACCTGGTGGTGAGTTGGATCAGGTGGCGGGGGAGGATGCTAGACAGACCTGGCAAACCCAAACGCGTAGTGAGGGTGAACTGGGAACGTCTGGCAGAGGCCCCTGTCTGCAGGGTCTTCAACTCACGCCTCCGGAAGAATTTCTCCAACATCCCGGGTGAGGCTGGGGACATGGAGTCCGAATGGGCCATGTTCAAAGCCTCAATTGTTGACGCGGCTGGTAGGAGCTGTGGCCTGAAGGCCGTCGGTGCCTGTCGTGGCGGCAACCCAAGAACCCGCTGGTGGACACCAGCGGTGAGGGAGGCCGTCAAGCTGAAGAAGGAGGCCTTTCGGTCTTGGCTGGCCGAGGGGTCTCTGGAATCAGCAGACAGGTACCGTTCGGCCAGAAGGGCTGCAGCTGCGGCAGTCGCTGAAGCAAAAGCTCGGGTATGGGAGGAATTCGGGGAGGCCATGGAGGAGGACTTTCGGTCGGCCTCAAAGAGGTTCTGGAAAACCGTCAGGCGACTCAGGAAGGGAAAGCAGGGCTTGGCCCAAGCTGTGTTCAGCGGGGGAGGAGACCTGCTGACCCGACCTGGGGATGTCCTTAGACGGTGGAAAGAACACTTTGAGGAACTCCTTAATCCAGCCAAAACGTCCTTCGTAGAGGAGGCAGAGTCTGAAGACTCAGGGGAAGACTCATCAATATCCCTGGCCGAGGTCGCCGAGGTAGTTAAAAAGCTGCCCGGCGGCAAGGCGCCAGGGTTGGATGAGATTCGCCCTGAGATGCTGAAGGCTCTGGACATTGTTGGGTTGTCATGGTTGACACGCCTCTTCAGTGTCGCGTGGAGGTCTGGGACAGTGCCTGTGGATTGGAAGACCGGGGTGGTGGTTCCCATTTTCAAAAAGGGGGACCGGAGGGTGTGTTCCAATTACCGTGGAATTACACTTCTCAGCCTCCCCGGGAAAGTCTACTCCAGGGTGCTGGAAAGGAGGCTCCGGCCGATTGTCGAACCGCAGATTCAGGAGGAACAATGCGGCTTTCGTCCTGGCCGTGGAACAGCGGACCAGCTCTTTACCCTTCTGGAGGGGGCATGGGAGTTTGCCCATCCAGTCTACATGTGTTTTGTGGATTTGGAGAAGGCTTATGACCGTGTCCCTCGGGGAGTCTTGTGGGGGGTACTGCGGGAGTATGGGGTAC